>NC_082639.1:53682500-53960000 GCF_028023285.1 Balaenoptera ricei
TATTTTACCAATGACTAGCCCTAAAAGTACTTATAATAGTCTAACATGTTTCACCTGTGAAATATGCCTGATAATATCCATTTTAGAAAGGATAATCAGACTTTAGGTAGGCCTATTACTATTTTAACACCTGTTGTATTTTAACATCTATTACTATTTTAACATAACTATCTTCAATAAAATTGTTTTAAAAAGAAATATTTTACGAGACTCTAAAATAACCAAGGGATTCAAGACTAAAACATCTAATCTACTTACACCAAAAAAGAAAAAGAACACTCTCAAAAAAAATAGTCGCTGCCTAATCTGCAGTTAACAATCCACAGATTTTTACAACTTTTCTTTTCAGGAGAATTTTGGTTGGGTCTAGAGAAGATATACTCCCTAGTACAGCAATCTAACTATATCTTACGAATTGAGCTAGAAGATTGGAAAGACAACAAGCATTATATTGAATATTCTTTTCACTTGGGAGATCATGAAACCAACTATACACTACATCTAGTTGAGATTGCTGGCAACGTCCCCAACGCACTCCCGGAACACAAAGATTTGATGTTTTCTACTTGGGATCACAAAGCAAAAGGACACTTCAACTGTCCAGAAAGTAATTCAGGTATCCTCTTCCTAATATAAATACTTTATTTTCAAAGCTTCAAAATATCTTCCCAAAGTAATAGCTAATATCTTTCAATGTCAACTCTTTAAAATCTGAATCCAATATAAACATTTTCTCTATAGGTAAACGTCTCAAGGTAAGTGTTAACTTGATTATAGTTTGAGTACGTATTTTACCTCTAACTTTTCTCAGATATTTTATTTTTGGTCAGGTATATGAGACTTGTATAAATTCTTTTAAATTGGAATATATGTATACAACACTGTCATATTTATAAGAAATGAAGATATACTCACTGGCGAAATATAATAACAGTAACTACGTATGAGTTTGTATCTATTAAACTGCGTGTCTGTCCTTTTTAGGAGGTTGGTGGTGCCATGATGTATGTGGGGAAAACAACCTAAATGGTAAATATAACAAGCCAAAAGCAAAAACTAAGCCAGAGAGGAGAAGAGGAATATGCTGGAAGTCTCAAAATGGAAGGTTATACTCTATCAAATCAACCAAAATGTTGATCCGTCCAACAGATTCAGAAAATTCTGAATGAACTGAGGCAAATTAAAAAGCCAATAAATTGAACATTAAACTCATCCAAAATTACTGTGGTTTAAAAATCTGGTATTAAATCCCTAATAGAAGGCTTTAGAAGTAAATTCTTTATATTAAAGCCACTACCAACTTAATATTAAACATATCATCACATCACCTCAAAGAACACCATTTACCTTTGTCAATCAAAATTCTTATGATCATTTATTCATATATTTTGTGACGTGCGAATCAATTTTAGATGGTCACAATCTGAATTGTAACCAATGGGTGAATTTTTAAATAACCTTTCTAAATAAAAAACTTACAAAGAGATTTTTATTTTCAAAGTCATCATGTGAGCTGATTTTACAACTTCCTCAGTTTAAAAACTACTTTTCTTGCTAAAATTCTAAACTTGAATAACTATAAAGGACTAATAATTGTACATTTCTTAAATGCTGTAATATTAATTTCAAAACTAAAATTCAGTCAGTTCAGAGTACATGTGAAAATCGATAATATGAATCTTAAAACTGATACTTCATTTTGCTACAAAATAATTTGGAGTAAATGTTTGGTATGTTTTATTTATGAAGCCAAATGAAGCAGGATGAAATACTGTACTGAAATAGGTTCATGGTCTTAAATACAGTAGATCATAACTGCTAAGTCATATTGACTTTAAATATCAAGTATTGCTGTACCTTAACTTGTTTGTTAACTTATCTGTACTGTATACATATTTTAACACTTAATATTGTGAAAACAAATAATTTTAAAGGGATCTTGTCAGAATACAATAAGAATGAATGTATTGGTGGCATCAAGTTAAAGTTTTATCATTTATTCCCCTTGGACACAGGGTGAGTCTAATACTTATGTGTAGGTTTTCAAACAGAATTAAGAATCATAACAAGTAACTAAATGTTTAAATAGTCTGAGAGATGTTCATGTATGTTTCCAAATTCAATAAAGACTCAGTCCCCTAAATTATAGAAATTTAAATTCTTGTAGCTTTTTTTTTTTTTGGCTGTGCCACAGCATGCGGAATCTTAGTTCCCCGACCAGGCATCAAACCCGTGCCCTCTGCAGTGGAGGCGTGGAGTCTTAACCAATGGACCGCCAGGGAAGTCCAATTCTTGTAGTTTTTTATTGACATCCAATAGAAGTATGTTTATGTTATTTCTAATTTAAATAATTTAAATTCTAAATCCTCAAGGATTATTAGAGGATATTTTGACCATAGTATCACTTGTCAGTATTTATTTTTAAATACGTTTTAAAGAAACTACCAAGGAGAAATAAAGTCTTGAATTAAATCCAATTTTTAAAGGTTAGTGCCCAAGCTACATAGTGACTCACATTAGTCAATAAATATTCAGCATTCTGTATGTTAAATTATCCAATATATGTCATATATATTTTTAATATATGACACATGCAAATATGGATGACCTATGTGGATCCTACATAAATATTTTGTTCCAAAAAATACAAAAGAATAAAGGCAAGAGTAAGTTTTCTTTTTTTCAGAACTACATTCAAGCTGTCCAAATTGACTTTTTAGAGCGAGAATGCCAAAATGGCTTAAAATAGGAAGTTTTCAAATGCAAAATAATGCATTATTTAATATACCAATTTTTGTCTCTGTTTTCCAATTTTTTATAATTCTCACACAATATGTTTCATTTTGTTCCATTTAGGAACACTAAGTGAGTTTTTTTCTGTATATAAAGCTCAGATTGAGAGAGAATTCTGGTAGAGAAAGAAAAGGGATTTTTTTCTTTATGGTTCACAAAATTGTGTCCTTCTGTCCTCACTAGTCTGCCAAAAGTGTTCTAATTGTACCACTAACACAACTGTCAAATCTAGTGACCTCTTAGACCACATTCCCTTTGGTTTCTCTACTACTTACTAATAACAATATTATTTTCTCAAACTTGACCTTCAGTTTGCTTCCACAATACTACTATACTCTCCAAGGATTATCTCCAACTTGAACCCATCTTTAAAGCCCTAATCCATCCTAGTCTTTAGCATTGTGGACCAATGTACAATATTCAGTCATCTCTTCTACTCTGACCCTCAGAAATTCTATCTACTCTAACAGACTCATCTTTTTCCATGAATAAAGTTCCCAAATCTACATATTACTCCCAGATCTCTCTCCAGTTCCCTTCTTCCATTGCCTACCTGCCATTTCTCCTTTTGATATCCTATAGCCTCTTCAAACTCAATTTATCAAATAACAAATTCATCAATACCTTACAGCCTCTGCTGCTTCTCCCTTTTACCTTTTCATACTCTCCTCCTTATTTCTTTATATACATTAATGGCACTACCATGCTTCCAGTCATAAAAGCTTAGAACCCAGGAGGCATCTTTGGCTTTGCAATTAACTTTGTGTACCACCTCTCCTCTACCATGACTTGCATATCTCATTTAGCTGTGCCCTCACAAGAATGTGTACCCCAATTAGAAGAGCATAAGCCTACAAAGCAAAATCCAAATCTCTTCCAGGTGTTCAAGGATTTCTATAATCTGACCCCAAAATACTTCTTTAACGATTTCCTGCCCAACACAAACCCTCAGATCTAATCAAAATTATTCACTTTGAAACATCCCCTGTATACTTTCCTAATGCCATTCCATTTTCCTAGAATGTCTCTCCACACCTTTCTGCTTGGCTAGATGCTATTTATACTTCAAGGTAGCACAGATGATCTCACTTATTCCACAAATATCCTAGTAAATGGAGGTCCTTCCTCTGAAACCTTGCAGCATTACTGTCTGGACCCCTTCAATTGGCACTTTACAAGTAAAGACAACACAGAAAAATAAATCTGGCAAATCATAACACTAAAAATAGTGAAAAATAGTAATAAAAACCCCAAGAGCACCAAAGATAGTCAATCTACTTGATTTTAGTGAATTCCTACAGAATTTCTATACCAAGAGTTTACTCTGAACTAGTGTGAATTTTACTGGGAGCAAGTATATACATTTCTCACGTAGGAGTTACCTACTGTAGTATAATCTATTTAAATGCTGTCATCCTAGAATCAGCATGTTTTCACGCTTGTATCTTTTCTTCCTAACAACTCATGGAAATCAATTAACTCATTCATTAATCAAAAATGTATTCATTAATCAGTATTTGAGTATCTACTATTTACCTCCTTATAAAACCTATTCCAAATATGTATTGTTACATATTCCACATTCTGTTATAGAATAATCAAATGTCCTTTTGTTCTTCTCCCATAACTAACAACCACAAACACTGCACTTACGCATGTATTACAAAGTGATCAAATGTTGGCCCTTTTATCAAAGTCCAAAGTGTTCTCATGGCAAATCAAATAGGGCAAAATTACTCAATTGGTGTGAAATGAGCAGTTCAAGGTCAGGAAAATAGGATTAACAATCTCCCTAATAAGCCTTTATAAAATGAGGTTTCAATGACATTTCAGAAAATATAAAATCAGAGATTCCATCTCAAACATAAAAACTGTTTGCTTCAATGTTTGCTTCAATCACGTCCACCATTCATTCTCCCTCTACTCAGACAATAATTTTTTAAATCTTTTTTATCCCTTGAAACCCTTTAAAGTACACTCAAGTTTACTACTAAAAATAAAGACAATGTGCAAATACTTTTTTAAAACTCACACTAAAAATGCTTAAATTTCTGTTTTTTTTCAGATACAAATTTGAACACTACGGTATGTCAGCTCTGTCATCTATAAAATAGGGATAATCGTATTGGCTCTGTGCAAGCTGCTGTGCAGAGTTAATGAGATAATGGCTACATATAAACCAAAAGGAGTCTTATAGGACTTCCCTGGTGGTCCAGTGGTTAAGACTCCATGCTTCCACTGCAGGGGGTGCATGTTCAATCCCTGGTTAGGGCAATGAGATCCTGCAGGCCAAGCGGCCAAAAAAAAAAAAAAAAAACCTCACACTAAAGTTGCTTACATTTCTGTTTCATTCAGATATAATTTTGAACCCTATGGAATGTCAGCTCTGTCATCTATAAAACAGGGATAATCGTATTGGCTCTGTGCAGGCTGCTGTGGAGAGTTAAAGAGATAACGGCTACATATAAACTAAAAGGAGTCCTTGTGTCAACTTTACTTTCTTTTTTAAACATTATTCACTGGGAAAATGTACACATATAGATTGCATCATGCCTACTAACATGTATTACCAGAAATCACTGCTTACCTTGAAACATGCCTCAGAAGGTAGAGAGAATTCAAACTGAGCTAGAAGAGTATTATTGTGATCCAATACAACAATTCAGTCAGCAAATATTTATGGAAATTTATGTAAAATTTTATGATAGCTGTGTGTCAGCTGA
The DNA here is from genome assembly GCF_028023285.1 of Balaenoptera ricei. Taxonomy (NCBI): domain Eukaryota; kingdom Metazoa; phylum Chordata; class Mammalia; order Artiodactyla; family Balaenopteridae; genus Balaenoptera; species Balaenoptera ricei. The sequence goes on from NC_082639.1 coordinate 53,688,017, forward strand.
TATCTGCTGAGTATATCTCCTTCCATCATTCTAAAATTATTTCTACCTAAGCTAGATTTTCTAGATAAGTGAAAGGTTTTTTTAAAAAATTATAAATTCCTAAAAAATATTAGCTGCCTGAGACTAAAATTTTTTAACAGTACTAAGTAGAATAAGCAACCTATACGATTTGGTATTCAGGTCTCACTGGACATTGAAGGCCCAAGTAAAAATACAAAGAAGGCCACTAGTGACTTTGATAACCTTCCTTTTTAAAATCATTCTTAGCCAATTACACCCCAAAAGCCCAGTATCCTTAAGCTTTCAAACCAATCTCTCTCAAGTTGTGTAACGATTGGGTAAATGTAATCTAATAAAGCCAATGATAATAATAATGACTAACTTCTATCAAGCATATAATATGTGCAGGTACTTTCCTATACCCTAATCCAGGAAGATACTAAAGGCTCTCAGTATAATGAGTACCAAGAAAGAAAAAAATATATAGGAGATAAGAACTCCATTGCAAAAGAAATGCAAACAGAATTTCTAGGAAAATGGTGAATAGGCTCTAAGATGACAACTGTATAGTAAGCCTAGTGAGCCTAGAAAACTTCCCCTGCCATACTAACTTATAATTTAGTTGCAAAGGGACCAAGGAAGGTGCAAGCGAGGAAATAATTGATAATATGATATATTTTACTGTATTGCAAGAAGCTTTACAGAGCTGACAAGTATAGTTTTTTTTTCTGGATTTATGCAAGTAAATGTATTTTTTTAAGGAGGAGATATCAGAGTTAAATCTTGAAAAAGAATCAAGAAATAGCAGCATGAACATGCTATTTAGAAACAAAGAGTAAAATACCAAAAGAAGGATCAAAAAGAGCTACTAGTGAGTGACAATAAAGATTAGACATCAGTGTAGGGAAAAGTTGGTAGGAATAAGATGAAGGACCTCTGTTTTTAATTTTAAGCCTTATGGAACTATGTGAACTTTAAGTATATTCATATAATTTGTTTAAAAAATGTAAATTTGTAAATAAATAACAAAGGTAAGTAGGAAAATGAAAGAAAAGACCCCTCATAGTCCCCAATTCCATTTTCCCTGTCTCTGAAATAATCCAAGCAAAGGCAAGACAGATAAACACAAGTTAGGAATGTTCTAGATGAGATTCCTGTACTACATAAGCGAGAGAGTTGATAACCTCTAAATTGTTCAATACAAACCTTGGATCACTTCTTTATTCCATGTCCTTTTAAGTAGTTATATACATAATTTATAGGAGAATACTTATATTACCTGTTTCGTTTGAAAAAGCAGTATATATTTTCTTCAGCCTATCTTCCAGGAATTTTACTCACACTATGTGCCAATCACGTGCAATGCTTTGCGCTCTGTACCCTCACAAGAGAAGACAGGTATTATCATCTCACATTTTATTAATAAAACTGAGTGCCAATAAATTGGTAACTTAAAACAAGTTACTTAAACAATAAACAGTGGAGTCAGAAGTCACACCCATATCTGCATGACTCTAAATTCCATTCACACCACTGTACAATGTCTTATTTCTTAACTCACTGAGTAAGTATTTACTGTGTGCTCTCCATGTGCTTGTACACTATTCTATATGCTGGAGATAAAGTGGTAAACAAAACAGACAAGTCCCTGCCCTTTACAGTAATTACATTCTAATGAGAAAGAGAAAAAATGATCATATAACTACACATTACAGTGCCAGATAATGATAAATACAAGGAAGGGTAAAAAGCTAGAGTAGGAAAGCAGCAGATCTTTTTAGTTAGGGTGACGAGAATGTCCTGTAAGCAGATATATGTCTGATAAAGGAATCAAGTCATGTGACTATCTGGGGAAAAACATAATAGGCAAAGAGAAGAAAAAACATCAAAAAATCTTAGGCAGAATTTTGTTTGTTCAAGGATGAACAAAAAGGCCACTGAGGCTAAAATGAGCAAGACAGAGATCAGTAAGATATGACGTTAGAGAAAGGCAGGAGCCAGATCATATAGTCTTATAGACTACTATAAAAAAATTCATTCTTGTTCTGCTTATAATAGAAGCCACTGAAGGGCTTTTGGCAGAGGAATAAATGATCTGATTTATCTCTTTTAAAAATCTCTCTGACTACAACGCTGAGAATTGACTGAGGCAGGGGTAGAAATAAGATCAAATTTTAAAAGGTACACAAAATTCGAGATCAGCGGCTGTCCAATATTAGCCTCTAGTCCCATCTGACTACTGACCATTTGAAATGTGGCTCATCTGAACTGAGATGTGCTTTAAGTGTAAAATACGCACCAGACTTTGAAGATTTTTAGTAGGAGTGGAAGAAAAGTAAAAGAATTTTTTACATTTATTACATGTTAAAATACTATTTTAGATATATTGGGTTAAATAACATACGATTAAAATTAATTTCACTTGTTTCTATTTTTTTTTAATGTAGCAACTATAAAATTTTACATTACAAATGTGGTTCCCATTATATTTCTATTTGACAGTGCTGATCTGGATGGTAACTTGACTAGAATTTTAAAGGTGGAGGAGGTACAAAGTATTGGATTTGGGATTCATTTTGAAGCAGAGCCTACAAAACTTCGCAGAGGAGTAAATGTGAGGAATAACAAAAGGAGAGAAATCATTTTGATTCCAAAACTTTTGGCCTCAGGAACTGGGTAAACGGTGGTGAAATACATTAAGATGGGGAAGTCTAGGTAGAAACTTAGGTCTGAGCGGCCCTGTTGGGTATCCCAATAGACATGTCAAGCCATGGTCTCAGCATTCACAAATAAAGGGAGCCTCATTCATAAAGAGTATATCTAAATGGTACACCTGGAGTTATGCAGGTTCAGCCTAAAAGCCTATCCAATAACCTTGTGTCAAGTATTCTCTGAGTAATGTAGAATCACCAAATATTGTTGATTGTTAGAACATAGTGCAGGCACATACATATGATCCATGTGTAATGCTAGATTCTGCTAATAAGAACACATGAGGAAATACAGTAACTAGGAGTTCAAATGTTTTAACCTAACAACCCACAATTCAAACGCTAGTTCCAACACAGTAAAGTATAACCTCTTTATCCCTCAGTTTACTCACTTCTAAAATGAAGGTAATACCTACCTCAAGCTATGAGCATTAAATAAGATAATGTATGTAAGGTAACTAACATTATACCTCTTGCACAGCTTAATAGCTTAATAAGCTTAACACATTACAGCTATTAATAAAATCATGAAGTAAGAAATGGAATAAGCAACAAAGCTACAAAAGATTTTTGAAGAGTTTCATTCTCTATTAATATTAGAATATATAGTATCTTATTTCAGAATTCTCCAAAATTAAAATGTGCTACCTGTAAGTAGTGTTTGGAACATAGACATCCCTTGCAGGAAACTCCAAAATTTCTCTGGTAGGTCTAACTCTACTGTCAGGGTAAAGCTTCACTTGAAGCAGCTCTGGTGTTAGGCAATAATGGGGATTTTCAGGTGCAGGAGAAATGTCTATCTTCAGCTGAGCTGCATATAAAAATACATTATAAAAACAATGTAAACATAATAAATAACAACTTCACACTAAAAGTATTTTTGGAAGGATTTAGATCCTATTTTTGCAAGAAGTCTGGGAAGAAACCAAAATTGCTATCATCTCAGACCTCTAAATTATTTCGTCTTATCAAGTCTCAAACTTACAAATTACTAATACAGACATAAAATAATAAATGCTTACTGAATGAATGAATGGAAAGGAAGAAGGGGGCAAAAAAGAAGAAAAAAACCAGAGGGATCTAGTATAGAAACAAGCCAACATTTTGAAGATTAAATGATTTACTTTAAATTTGGTAGATTTCAAAATAGTTTTACTCTGGAATGGTTTGTTCTGATCATAATATGAATCTATTTCTGAATATCTACCATTACATGTATTTTTTTCCCTCTAGAAAATAATTTTAAGCCACAATATTATTCATCATTCTCATTTCCGTACTCAAATTATCAAAGGTACTGAATCCTGCATCCAAACTGTTAGACTACATGAGAGCAGAATAATGAAATGAAGAAGGCTGACAGGTATTGAGCACAGAAACACATATGGGCTAGATAAGTGAAAAAAGGAAAAGATAATTATAAAAAATGCAATTATTAATGATGATAATAGTTGTCATCACGTTTACACAAAATTTTTAAATACCTGTAATAGGTCTTAGTCGCCGTAAAACAGAAGATGGTCTTCTCATATCAGCAAGGAATTTGTACAGATCTTCATCACTTAAGCGATCTCCTTCCTGATTTTAAAAATAGAGGAAAAAGTATTAGATTTAAAAAATATAGTACATTGAAAATAAGTTTACATTGCCTGTTAATAATCCTGCCCTTCTTCCTTCAATTCAGTCTGAATGAAAAGTAAAATTAAATTAATATAATTATGATTAAAAATAAATATGCTAACCTATTTTATTCCTTCTTGCTTTCAAGTTATATTAAGAACTATAATATTGCTATCTATTTTTAAATTTTATAGATTTATTTACAGCCCATTATCTATGTTTATAAGGGGTTACAGGGCACTCTAAAATATAGAAAAAACGATGCAAGTTAGAGGGAGATAAAGAGAAGAAAACAAGAATATAGACAGAAAACAGACATATATATGTATGTATGTGTGTGTGTGTGTGTATATATATATATATATATATATATATATATATATATGACACTCATAAATTTGTTACACTTGAGTTTTCATTTGTCTTTTCAACTTTATGTCATCAAATTTCTTAAATGCAAAATAGAGAGCACTGGCTACATTTGAAAAAGAAAAGAAAGAAGTAACAACAAAAAACTACTCTTAAAAAAAACAAGACAACTATCCTGATAACAAGACCAGAAAGAAAACTCTAAAAAGACCTCAATCAATGGGGGAAAAGAGACAAAAAACCGAACCATGTCCAATTAACAAAGAATTCTCAATTTAATGTAATATTTTTTCTTACAGTTAAAATAGGTAGAGATTGATTTTATTCTTTTATTCAAAAGTCAGTCTTTACATTTTATTAATCCAAACCTCCTGCATTTGACATCTTATTATTTTTAATGCGTAATTCATATACTGTCTTTTTATCCTATTTGGTAATAAACATATTTAAGCCTCCTTTATTATTGTGAGCTCACCTTGAGCCAGATCTCATTTGTTCACAATTGTATTCTAAACAGGATACAGAACTGATCTTCTTTTATGTCATTATTTTAAAAAGTGATTTTTATTTTCTAAGTGGTTGGAGATTTTTGTCAATACTTTTATAAATGGTTTTTAGTTTTACTGAGTTATAGTTAGAGAATCTGACTTCAAGAAGATTTTTTTCAGTGACCTAATATACAATTAACTATTGTAAATGTTCCATCAGTTGCTAAAAGAGTATATTCTCTCCTTTTGAGTACAGAAATGAATACAGATTTTCAAATGGTCCTTATTTAGAATACATTCAGATTATCTCAAGATTCAATTATTTCTGTCTCCTTCACTTGTTAAATTGATTATATTAATGGTCTCCATTCTTTACTCCCTGTCTGTTACCATGCCTTTTGTTGGGTGGGACACAATTCTTTCCCCTAGGCTTGGCCAGGAGACTTGTTCTAATCAGTAAGCAAACATGATACAGAGACTTGAAAAGCATTTGCATAAGTAAGCTTGCCCCCTCTCTGGAACTTCTGTCACTGCTATAACAACATGGCCAAGCTGGCCTGCTAGAGGATAAGAGTGGAAGCTGAGAGACATGGAAAAGGTCTGAATCATTTCAGTTTTCCCAGCAGAAGTCAGTCTAGATCAGTTGACCCCAGTCAATCTCCAAACATGTGAATAAGCCTAGCTGACACTCATCCCTCCACACTGCATGTACTGCTATGTACTCCTGAAGCAACAGATAACTTCTATACATGTCAACAAATAGAACAAATGTCTTTAAGACTAATGTATGGATTTAATCTTTGTTTTTAAATCTCTATGTATTTCCAATAATTTTGGCCTGACACATTTCAAATCTGTACATAAACACTCCTGATTACTATATCCCAATCGTGGACAGTAATCTCTCATTAAAAAAAAAAAAAAAAACCTGGGGACTTCCCTGGTGGTCCAGTGGTTAAGAATCCGCCTTCCAATGCAGGGGACAAGGGTTCGATCCCTAGTTGGGGAACTGGGATCCCACATGCCATGGGGCAACTAGGTCCGTATGCCGCAACTACTGAGCCTGCACGTTCTAGAGCTCGCGTGCCACAACTAGAGAGAAGTCTGCACTGCACCAAAGAACCTGTGCATCACAACAAAAGATTCCACATGCTGCAACGAAGATCCTGCATGCCACAACTAAGACCCGGCACAGCCAAACAAACAAACAAATAAATAAGTAAATAAATAACCTGCCTTCTGTATCTCATTTAGGAGAAATTGTACCTTGAATTCTACTTTATTAAAATTGTAATCTCTGCTTTTTACTTAATATGCACTTGCCTGATGCATAATATCCTAGCTATTTAAAAATACTTATAAAAATCAAATATATTAATAGTTAAAAAATTATAGAACTGTACAAAAGTCAAGTGTAAATACTTTCCATTGCTCCATATTTCCAGCAATCATCTTTTTTTAAGTTTTCACAATCACTTTGTTCCAGTTTCCAGTTACCAGTCTCCAACAGTGTTCAGTACATGATGAATGCTCACAAAATATTTGTTGAATAAACAGGTGGGTGGGTGGATGGATGACTTATTGATTTAAGTTTATAATACTAGTTCAATAATAAAACAGGCTGAAGAAAAAAAAAAAAAAAAAAGAGCTGTGGAAATAGTGGCAGAAGTGATATACCAGCTGAAGACAGAGAGAGAGAGAGAAATGTTACAGCTACAAGGTTGTGTCACTGTAACAAGTAAATCTACTGCCCTGTTTCCATAGCCAAATGTGGCCTATCACCTCATCCAAGTAACACTGTGGCCTTTTCTAGATTCTTTCTTGCACTATTATCCATAATAAAAAGACCCTTACCACTTCAGACCCTTCTCACCTGCTTTATTTTCCATTTGAGTCTCTCAGAGCAGCTGCCTGTAAGTGCTACTGATATATAACTGTAGCATTATACTAGACAGCTAGCTGTCAAATCATAACACATCTTGCCCTAAACACCTTGCCCTCTCAAGTTATAAGGTGTCACTAGGCCAGGATTTTCTCCTCTTATTTAGAATAACACCACAGAAGGAGGAATTTTGAGGCAATACTTAGCATTTTCCTTTAATCTGCTCCAAAATACATGCATAGTACCCTTCTCCAGTTTATCACACTAATACAAATTTTCTTCCATCCTTAAAATGTTCTGGTCCTCTGGTTACTTTAGACAGACTTTCAAAATTTTCTGATCCTGATTCAGAGTATAAAATTCATTCTACAACAAAATCCAGTAGCACATACACCATGTATGCACATATAGACAGGTATGCACGCACACAAAAATTGGAGGGAAAAAAGCCTACTGAAGCAATATTTAACTTCACTAAGTGCAATGCACTATTATTTTTCTATTCTACTGGTTTGTTTGTTTTTTTTAAGCTGAGTGTTATCTACTAAATTTCCATTACCATTATTGGATCATGACCAGCACTTGAAAACTACTGATTTGACTCAAGTACAGGAAATATACTTGCAAAGAACAAAGTATCTTTGATCAAGAACTTTTTGGACCTGTAAACTCACCTATAAAAATAATTTTAGCACAAAAATGCACTACTAGAGCCTGAAATTTCTATTCCATATACCATGGATGTGGTATGTTAGGTCAAAAACAACTTGAGTGGGGAAGACAGATGTAACCACACACCTACTCTAAGAAAATCCATAAAATATCAATGCTTAAGAAAAGTTAAAATATTAAAATTAAGAAACAGGATACAGATGTGGATGATTGATTTGGAAGCATTACTAATCAATGCCAACATTTAAATAAATATAATGATGAAAAAACAGTTATAATATTATTTTGTCTTATATTTTTTATTTTTATTCTTAATTTTTTTAACTTGTTAAGATCACAATCAATTACTACATGTACATGTACTACATGGAAAATTATGATTTTTCTGAAATCACAAGAAATTTAAGTACGAATAGCCCCCTAGCATTCCTCCATGACAGAACAATACCTGCTTAAAAAAATTTGTCACTGTGAGAGTAGCAGGTCGAAAGCTGGTCAAGTTACAAGAATCATCTCCACTTGTTGTCCTTTCAAGTGATCTTCTGCCAACCAGACTAGAATTCCTCCTCTCTGACCAAGACCCCTTTCGTTCTACCAAGGAAAAAAAGTAAGATATTCATTTCCATAATATTTAAAATGTGTTTTAAAGCAGTCTTCCAAACACAGGAAAATATCCACTAAGGTTGAAAATTATCCCCTCAGCAATACTGACTACAGTAGAAGAATTTCACTTCTGGGGAGATCTGTAAGGAAGCATTAAACCTAAATCTTCAGGTTCTCTTTAAAAACTTCTCCAGTGTAAAATAAGTCTCTACCACACAAAGATTATACATATAACCCAATATAAGCTATGAAGAACAGCTACAGAGGAACTATGTATTTACTAGGAAATATGCACACAATGCAAATTTTGGTCACCATATAATGGTCCCTCAGTCTTAGCATTTGAGTTTGAAAAAGAATTTAAGATAACTTGCATTCAAAGTCTTTGCAAGATAACCCTATAATTCAAAACCAACAGAGCAACTATGTTGTAGAAAACAAACAAAACTATAAACAAGCTAGACCTAACAGGCATCTATAGAATACGCCACTAAGCAAAAGCAGAATACACATTCTTCTCAAGCACACACAGGAAATTCTCCAAGACAAACTATATAATAAGCCATAGAACAAAATACAATAAATTCAAAGGGATTCAAATCATATAAAATATGTTTTCCAAGAACAATGGAATTAAGCTATAAATCAATAAAAGAAGAAAATTTGAGAAATTCATAAGCATGTGGAAGTTAAACAGCACACTTCTGAATAACCAATGGACAAAAGAGGAAATAAAATGGGAAATTTAAAAACATTTAAGATATAGGAAAATGAAAATGCAAAATCCCCAAACATATGATGTATCACTAAAGAAGTTCTCAGAGGGAAATTTATAGCTGTGAATGTTTATATTACAAAAAAAGAAAGATCTCAAATCAGTAACTTAAGCTTACATCTTAAGAAACCAGAAAAAGAAGAGAAAACTAAACCCAAAGCAAGCATTAGAAAGGATACCAAGGGAATGTAAATTGATACAGCCACTATGGAGAACAGTATAGAGGTTCCTTAAAAAACTAAAAATAGAACTACCATATGACCCAGCAATCCCACTACTGGGCATATAACCCTGAGAAAATCATAATTCAAAAAGAGTCATGTACCACAATGTTCATTGCAGCTCTATTTACAATAGCCAGGACATGGAAGCAACCTAAGTGTCCATCGACAGATGAATGGATAAAGAAGATGTGGCACATATATATAATGCAATATTACTCAGCCATAAAAAGAAATGAAATTGTTATTTGTAGTGAGGTGGATGCACCTAGAGACTGTCATACAGAGTGAAGTAAGTCAGAAAGAGAAAATAAATACTGTATGCTAACACATATATATGGAATCTAAAAAAAAAAAAAAAAAAAAAAAACTGGTTCTGAAGAACCTAGGGGCAGGACAGGAATAAAGACGCAGATTTAGAGAATGGACTTGAGGACACGGTGAGAGGGAAGGGTAAGCTGGGACAAAGTGAGAGAGTGGCATGGACATATATATACTACCAAATGTAAAATAGATAGCTAGTGGGAAGCAGCTGCATAGCACAGGGAGATCAGCTCGGTACTTTGTGTCCACCTAGAGGTGTGGGATAGGGAGCGGGGGAGGGAGACGCAAGAGGGAGGAGATATGGGGATATACAGCTGATTCATTTTGTTATACAGCAGAAACTAACACACCACTGTAAAGCAATACTCCAGTAAAGATGTTAAAAAAAAAAAAAAAAAAGAAAGGATACCAAAAAAGACAACAGCTAAGTGGAAATAAATGAAATAGAAACTAGGAAAACAATAGAAAAAAAATCAATGAAACCAAAAACTGATTCTTCAAAAAGATAAAATTTTTAAAACTTTAGTTAAACTAATGAAGAAAAAAATACATAGACAGGGGACTTCCCTGGTGGTGCAGTGGTTAAGAATCCACCTGCCAATACAGGGGACATGGGTTCGAGCCCTTGTCCAGGAAGATCCCACATGCTGCAGAGCAACTAAGCCCGTGCGCCACAACTACTGAGCCTGCATGCCGCAACTACTGAAGCTTGCGTGCCTAGAGCCTGTGCTCCACAACAAAAGAAGCCACCAAAATGAGAAGCCCGCACACCGCAACAAAGAGTAGCCCCCGCTCGCCACAACTAGAGAAAGTCCGTACACAGCAACAAAGACCCCATGCAGCCAAAAATAAATTAAATAAATAAATAAATTTATTTAAAAAAAAATACACAGACAGGACTCAAATTACTAAAATCATCGCTACAGACCTTAGAGAGAAAAAGGATTATACTGTGATACTATGAATAACTGTAGGTCAACAGTTAGATAACAATTAGATAATTTAGATGAAATGAACACATTTCTAGAAAGATACACAGTACTGAAACTGACTCTCTCAAGATGAGAGAGAAAATATGAATAGATCTATAACAAGAGATCTAATTAGTAATGAAAATACTTACCACAAAGAAAAGACCAAGCCAAGGTGGCTTCACTAGTGAATTCTTCCAAACTTCCAATGAAAAATTAATACCAACTGTTTATAAATTCTTCCAAAAATCAGAAGGAAAAAATCACAACTCATTTTCAATGAGGCCAGTATTACCCTGATACCAATACCAGACAGAGATATTACAAGGAAGAAAAACTACAGACCAATATCCCTTAGGAATATAGAAGCAAAAATACTAAACAAAATACTAGGAAACAGACTAACAACACATATTAAAAAATTATATACCATGACCAAGTGAGACTTCTCCCAGAAATGTAAGATTAGTTTAACATCCAAAACCAATCAATTAATGCAATACAGCATACTAAAAGACTACAGGGCAAAAAACCATACAAATCATCTCAGTAAACTCAAAGAATGCATTTTACAAAATCCAATATCCTTCCATGACAAAAACACTCAAAAAGTTAGGAATAGAAGGGAACTTCCTCAAACTACTACATTACATCTATGAAAAACCTATAGCAAACATCATACTTGATAGTGAAAGACTGAATGCCTTCCCCCTAAGGTCAGGAACAAGACGAGGATATCCACTCTTGCCATTTTTTTTAATACTGTACAGGAGGTTCTAGTCAAGATAATCAGAAAAGAAAAATAAATAAAGACATCCAGATGGGAAAAAAAAAAAGTAAACCTATTTTGATTTGCAGATGACATGATCTTATACATGGAAAATCCTAAAGAATCCAGAAAAGAAAAAAAAAATTAGAATAAACACATTCAAAAAGGTTTCAAAGTACAAGATCAATATTCAAAAGCCAATTGTATTTCTATCACTAAAAATGAACATTATGAAAATGAAATTAAGAAAACAATCCTTTTAAAATAGCATCAAAAACTAATAAAATACTGGGATGCACATTTAACAAGAGAGGGGCAAGACTTGTACACTTAAAACTACAAAACATTGTTTAAATAAATTTTTAAGATCTAAATAAATGGAAAAACATTCCACGGATTGGAAGACTTAATATTGTTATGAGAGCAACACTCCACAAATTGATCTACCAAATCAATGTAATTCCTATCAAAATTCCAGCTGCCTTTGTGCAGAAATTATCAGCTGACCCTAAACTTCTTATGAAAATGCAAGAGCTCAAAATAGTCAAAATAATCTTGAAAAAAAATTGGAGGACCCACTATTCCCAATTTCAAAACTTACTGCAAAGCTAAAATAATAAAGATAGCATAGTACTAGCATAAGCATATACATCAATGGAACAGAACTGAGAGTCCAGAAATAAAACCATATATCTACGGTCAACTGATTTTCAACAAGAGTGCCAAGACCATTCAATAGGGAAAGAATAGCCTTTTCAGCAAATGGTGTTGGGACAACTAGATATCTACATAAAAAGAATGAAGTTGGACCCTTACCTCTTACCATGTATAAAAATTAACTCAAAATGGACTATACCCAGATGTAACAACATGCGTGAACCTTTCAAACATTATGCTAAGTGAAAGAAGCTACTCACAAAAGACTACACATTGTATAATTCTATTAATATGAAATGTCTGGCATAGACAAATCCATACAGAATGAATAAATAAATTACAGGTTGGTTAGGCTTGGGGACTTGGGGAGAAGAGTGACCACTAAGGAGTATGAAAGTGTTCTAAAATTAGATTGTGGTGACAGTTGCTGAACCTTACGAATATAAAAAAAAACACTGAATTATACACCTTAAATGGGCAAACTGTATGTATGTGAATTACATCTCAATAAACCCATTAAAGGAAAAAAAGAAAACCCTTTTAATGTCTCACTACATTGCAAAGCTTACAAATAAAACAAGATTATATAAGAAAAAGAAAAAAATTATACATGTAGAAATATTTTATATAAAACATTCTCACCTCCAGTGCTTATTTCTACCTCTGTAGAATCTCTTTCCAAACTCCCAGCACTGCTAACAATATTCATTAAATGGATTGCAGTCCAAGCAAAAGGCATGCGATACTTCCCAAGTCTTTGGCAGAACTGATCAGCTTGACTTTTCAGCTTCTCCAATTTTTCCTTATTCTGCAAAACAAAACTTTATACATTATATGATTACGTTCAAAGAAATGAATTAAAGGCTATTTCATAATATATAAAGGAAAATATAAAGGTTAAGAATTCTCAATTCTCAGCAAAGATGGAAAAACAATCTGTACCTTTCAGAGATCAATTAACAGTATATTATCTTTACTAAGCAACCTCAACCAGTTCTACAAATGTATGTGAAAGTCTTTAAAATTTCTGTTTGTGATGATCTTATGTTGGGAGAAAAGAAAGGACAGCAAGTGTCAAACATGTTTATGTACTAAAAGTACTATTTTATGAAAGGAAACATAACCTAGACAACAGGTTCTAGACATCAACTGCCAACCACAAAATATTCTAGGTTATGACTTACTAAATTTTATTTTTCTAAAAAAGATGGAAGCAGTTGGGCCATTCTGACATAATCACTAACTTATGACAACTATGAGGTGGGACTGGGGGTCACAAATAAACCATGAATAAGCCCAGAGTTGTAATAAAAGAAGGAAACAAAAAAAGTATGACAAGAGGACTAAACCCTGGAAAAAGACTAATGATCCAAATAGCACGTGTTTATCTGGAAGACATCCTGAGGCTGGCTCAACTTTTAGGCTATCCTTGAAACAAACACTAAGGTGGCCTGCAATAGCCAACCAATGGTCCAAGGGTGAAAACCTACACTAAAATCTCTCACATACTATTTCCATATAGGGTATTGGTAAGGTATACTCGAATGGCAGTGTCCTACCTTGGGACTCAGGACTGAGAAAAGATGAAGAAATAGCTAAATGGTAGGACTGTTTACTGATAAAATATATCTATTATACTTTCAAAATAGGTTCTTGCTTTAAGAGTACTTAAAGAGAATTAAGGACCCTTATCAAGCATGTAAATATGTAAGAGAAGAGTGAAATAAGCTGCAATTATACACCTATGAGCTTCATATAACAGAGCAATTTAATTCATAAAATGACAACCTGGGGAAAGCCAGAATACTTTAACCCTAATTTCAACCAGATATCCAGGAATCAGAGTATATCATGTGCTCCGATGTACCCATATTAGCCGAAAACGCTCAATTCTTGTTCCAAATCTCAGAAAAATAGAAAGCAAAACATTTTCTAGATTGTGGTGATTTGTCCAATACTCCTCAAGCACACCTCTCCTGGCTGTCTGACATATTAAATCATGTGTTCAAAGATCCAAAAATCACCTGTTATGCTTTTTTTTTTTTTGGCTGCATTGGGTCTTTGTTGCTGCGCGCGGGCTTTCTCTAGTTGCGAAGAGCGGGGACTACTCTTCATTGCGGTGTGGTGGCTTCTCTTATTGCAGAGCACGGGCTCTAGGCGTGCGGGCTTCAGTAGTTGCAGCACACAGTCTCAGTAGTTGAGGCTCACAGGCTCTAGAGCACAGGCTCAGTAGTTGTGGCACATGGGCTTAGCTGCTCCACGGCATGTAGGATCTTCCCGGACCAAGGCTCGAACCCGTGTCCCCTGCATTGGCAGGTGGATTCTTAACCACTGCGCCACCAGGGAAGTCCTCACCTGTTATTCTTATAACTAACTCAGGGTATCTGGAATTTGGTACCGATTGTTCACCAATTATTTTTGCTTTATAAGTTTATCCAAATTCTAGAAATTAGTTATCTGATGGCAAAATGGAGATTGTATTTTCTATTTTTACCATATTCCCTAATTATCTGCAGCTAGACAGAGGCCCAGAATACTTCTGCTTTGCTAGAAAAAGTTCCATCAAAATCACTATTTTGCAAACACAGGAAATTTTTCATTATTTAGGAATTAAACTGAATTAATTTGATTCTTTAGGAATCTATTAGCTTGGGGTGAGGGAGATTTTAAAGAATAGCATAGCACATGACTCAAGCTAGGTCATGAAGGAAATAAAGAAAATGGGTAGGCCAATAGAAAAAAATGAATTAGTAGTAAAATTCTTTAATATGCTCTGTATAGTATTCTCCCAAATTATAATTTTGGAGATTAGAGGTTGTTTAGGGTTGGGTTTGGGGATCTGAGGAGAATGGAGAGTGACTGCTAATGGCTATGAAAGTGGCAGAAATAAGAGGCATGACATTCTACCTTGGTGGCATCTGCTTCTTTGAAAATCATATATGGTTCTGCACACTCTCCAATGTCTCCTTGCTGTAGCACTTTTTCTAGCTGTCAAAGACAAAAAGAGTAAAGATTAATTAAGCTTAAAAATAAAAGCAATCAGCCTGGAATGCAAGGATGGTTCAAAATACAAAAATCAATCAACATAATACACCACATTAACAAAATAAGAGAAAAAAAACCACATGACCATCTTAACTGATGCAGGAAAAAGAACTGGACAATTCAACACCCTTTCATGATAGAAAAACTCAACAAACTTAGAAAAGAAGAAAGCTACCTCAATATAATAAAGACCATATATGAAAAGTCCACATTTAACATCATATTCAATGCTGAAAAACCAAAAGCTTTTCCTCTAGAATCAGGAACAGGATAAGGATGTTCACTTTTGCCAATTCTATACAACAAAGTACTGGAAGTCTGAGCCAGAGCAATTTGACAAGACAAAGAAACCAAAACATCCAAATTGAAAAGGAAGAAGTTAAATTATCTCTATTCACAGACAACATGATCTCTTATACAGAAAACTCTAATATTACACACACACACACACACACACACAAAACTTGTTAGAATAAATAAATTCAGCAAAGTTGCAGGATACAAAATCAACACACAAAAATCAGTTGCATTTCTATACCTTAGCAATGTGCAATTCAAAAAGGAAATTAAGAAAAAAATTCCACTTACAATAATATCAAAAAGAATAAAATACTGAGGAATTAACCAAAAAGGTGAAAGATCTGTAATCTGAAAACTATAAATAGTTAGATTTTCTACAAGGGTGCCAAGACTATTCAATGGGGAAAGAACAGTTTTTTCAACAAATGATATTAAAAGAAACCTGAATATCCAAATGCAAAAGAATAAAGTTGAACCCTTATATTATATTATATACAAATATTAACTCAAAATGGATCAAACACCTAAACATAAACCTAAAACTATTAAACTCTTAGAAGAAAAAATAAAGGAAAAGCTTCCTGTGATTGGATTTGGTAATGTATTCTTGGATTTGACACAAAAAAAGGCAAAGGCAACAAAAGTAAAAATAGTTAAATTGGATTACATCAAAATTTAAAACTTTTGTATATGACAGAACACAATCAACAGGGTGAAAGGCAACCCACAGAATGAGAAAAAATATTTGCAAATCATATAATTGATAAGGAGTTCATATCCAAAACAGATAAAGAAATCCTACAACTCAACAACGAAACAACAAATAATCTGATTTTTAAATGGGCAAAGGACTTGAATAGACATTTCTCCAAAGAAGCCATACAAACGTCTAAGAAGCATATAAAAAGACGCTCAACATCACTAATCATTAGGGAAATGCAAATCAAAACCACAGTGAGATATCACCTTACATCCATCAGGATGGCCACAATTAAATACATAAACAAACAAACAAATAACAAGCATTGGCAAGGATATGGAAAACTGGAACCCCTGTGTGCTTTTTATGGTGTAAAATCATAATCTGCTATAGAAGACAGTACAGAGGTTCCTCAAAAAGTTAAAAATAGAATTATCATGTAATTCAGAAAACCTATTTCTGGGTATATATTCAATAGAATTGAAAGCAGGGACTCAAACAGATATTCGCACACCCATGTTCATAGCAGCATTATTCACAATAGCCAAAAGGTAGAAGCAATTCAAGTGTCCATCAAAAAATGAGTACACAAAACATAGTGTGTATCTGTCTGTGTATACACATACACGTGGAATATTATTCAGCCTTAAAAGGAAGAAAATTCTGAAACATGCTACGACCTGGATGAACCTTGAAGACATTACGCCAAGGGAAATAAGCCTGTCACAAAAAGACAAATACTGTATTATTCCATTCAAATGAGGTATCTAGAATAGACAAATTCATAGAAACAAAGAGCAAAATGCTGGTTGACAGGGGCTGGGGAGAAGGGGAAATGAAGAGCTGCTACTTAATGTGTATAGAGGGTTAAGGTTTTGTTGGCAAGATAAAAATTTCTAAAGATTGTTTGCACAATAATCTGAATATACTTAATTCTGAACTGTACACATAAAAACGATTAAGATGGTAAATTTTATGTTATGTGTATTTTACCTCAATTAAAACTATTAATAAAAGCAATCAGTCTTAAAAGTCATCTCCATTTAATAAAACATCAAAGTACAAAATTACAATTAAAAAAGACAACTCACAAAATATTAAGTGGCCAATACAATAATTTCTACTTATCATTTTTCTCCAAAATGTCTCACTTTACCCCTATAAAATTTTTAATGTTTTAGGAAAAGAAATATAAATAAAATAGGATAAAAGTCCAGAAACCAAATGAAGTGTATGCAAGAATTTAGCACATAATAAAGTTGATACTTCAAATTAGTGAATGGAGGATAAAGCACTCTTACAAATTAATAAATTATTAATACAACTAATAATTGATAAAATAAAAACAATCCAATGAAATGAAGATTACACAACTGTATTTTTTTCACTTAAAACTTATGTATCCTATACACTTAAAATTTGTGTTTTTTATGTATACAAACAAGTTAAACATGAGCTTACTATTTGAATAAGCACTACACAAAACAATATCCAAATGGCCAATAATTCTTAGACATCAGGGAATTATAAATTAAAGCCAAACTGACATAACCCTGCAAATGCACCAGAAATAAAATACATAATAAAATAAAATTAAGGAAATTAAGATGTAAAATATAATAAAACCTGATGATATCAAGTGTTAAGAAGGAAATGGAGCAAATGAAATTCTCAAGCACTGCTGATGAGACTGAAACTTGGACTAACCACGTCAGAAAACTGGTTCTTTCTACTAAAACTGAAGCTATAAATACACTATGATCCAGTAATTCAACATCTACCTATATACTTAATAGAAATGCAAAAATCATATATAAGAATGTTTACAGCAGCATTACTTACAATAGCCAAAAGCTAGAAATAACCCCAATGTCCATCGACTATTAGAATGGCCAAACTGTCATATGCATATAACAAGATACTATGCAGGGTGAAAAACAACCAACTATTGCTACATGCAAAAATGATGAATCATATAATTCTTTAGAATGTCAGACACAAGAATATATATGATTCCTTTTCTATGAAGAAAAAGAGGTTAAACTAATCCGTGGTGATAAGTCAGCATAGTAGGAAAGGACACAAAGAAGGCTGTTGGGTAATGTTCTATACCTTGATCTGGATGTTGGTTACATAACTGAGTTAAGTATGTAAAAATTAAAGAAAGTGTACACCTTGTGCATGTTACTAACTATAAATAAAAGTTTATAAAGAAAAGATAACCGAATGTCTATACACCAGTGACGAATGAAATTCTGTATATAATTTAAAATGAAAATTTTTAAATGATACCATTTATAACAGGGTCAAAAATATCAAATTACCAGGAAGATATAGGAGAAAAGACCTAAAAACATACTGTGCTCATTGACTGGAGAACTCAACAGTTTAAAGACGTCAACTTTTCCAAATTGATCAGGATATTTAACGCAATCTCAGTTAACATCTCAACAAGCTCTTTCTTGAGAGAGAGTATGCCTGTATTGGGGGAGCATGGAGGGACTGACAAGCAAAAATTTATACAAAAATGAAAAGGGTCAAAAACATCCAGCCTCTCTCGCCTCCTCACTTCCAAGATGACCAAGAAAAGTAGGAACAATGGTCATGCCAAAAAGGGCCACGGCCACGTGTAGCCTGTTCGCTGTACCAACTGTGCCCGATGCCTGCACAAGGACAAGGCCATTAAGAAGCTCATCATTCAGAACGTAGTAGAGGTCTAAGCCGTCAGGGACATTTCTGAAGCAAGTGTTTTCGATGCCTATGTGCTTTCCAAGCTGTACGTGAAACTACATTACTGCGTGAGTTGTGCCATTCACAGCAAGGTAGTCAGGAATCGTTCTCGGGAAGCCCGGAAGGACGGAACACCTCCACCCTGATTTAGACCTGCAGGTGCTGCCCCATGACTTCCACCAAAGCCCACATTAAGGAGCTAAGTCCTTAAAGACTGAAGAAATACTGTTCTCTGAAAAGACAATAAAATGGAAATCATACTTTATTTAAAAAAAAGAAAAAGAAAAAAGAACATCCAAGGCAATCTTGAAGAATAAAGCTAGAAAAAAATATACTGTTTTTATAAACTACAATTTTTTTTTTTGGCTGCGTTGGGTCTTTATTGCTGCACGCAGGCTTTCTCTACTTGTAGTGAGCGGGGGCTACTCTTCGTTGCGGTGCGCAGGCTTCTCATTGTGGTGGCTTCTCTTGTTGCAGAGCACGGGCTCTAGGCGCATGGGCTGCAGTAGTTGCAGCATGCAGTCTCAGTAGTTGTGGCGTGTGGGCTCTAGGGTGTGCAAGCTTCAGTTGTTGTGGCGCACGGGCTCAGTAGTTGTGGCTCGTGGGCGCTAGAACGCAGACTCAGTAGTTGTGGTACACCGGCTTAGTTGCTCTGCGGCATGTGGGAGCTTCCTGGACCAGGGATCGAACCTGTGTCTCCTGCACTGGCAGGCGGATTCTTAACCACTGAGCCACCAGGGAAGCCTCTAAACTACTATAATTAAAACAGTGTGGTACTGGTGCCAATTAAAGACAAACAGGCCAGTTGAACCAAAAAAGATTCTAGGAAAAAAATCTCATACATATGAACACTTGATTTATGACATGGGATACTTTGTAAAAGCAGTAGGAGAAAAAAAGCAGTCTTTTCAATAAATAGTGCTGCGTCATTTGGTTATCCATATGTGGGGGGGATTAATCTTCATCTCAACTTCACTCCAAACTATATGTGTAAGGTGAAACAATTACTCTTACCAGGGATCACTTAAGAGAATATACTTTTGAATTTGAGGGAGGCAAAAATTCCATATACAAAACACAAAATAACATAGCCATAAAGAAAAAGGTTGATAAATTAGACAACATGTAAGCTATAAACTTTGGTTTATCAAAGGATAACATTCTGTGAGAAAGCAAGCACAGAGTGGCAAAAAATGTGAATACAAATAATCAACAAAAAAATAACATGCAGAATAGATTAAGAATTCCTATAAATCAATAATAAAAAAGCCAAAATAACCCAGCAAAAATATGGGCAAATTATTTCAACAGGCATTTCACAAACAGACTATCCAATGACCAGTAAGTATATAAAGATGGTTGCACAGTGAAAACCAGAACGGCCACAATTAAGAAGACTATCAAATAGCAGTGCTGGCAAGAGTGGAAAACGGTGAATCACTCTGGGAAACTGATACATGTATTTATGCTAAACATATATCAACACTATTATCCAGCAATATCAAACACAAACACATGTATACTCATGTACCAAAAGACTTGTTAAAGAATGTACACAGAAGCTTTATTCATAATAACCAACTGAAAACCAGATATACACTAGGGGAAAAAAAAAAAACCCTATGGTCTACCAAGGTCTATCTATTCATCTAAGCAGGATAAATAAACTGTGTTACAATCAGACAATGAAGTAAAACATGATGATAAAAATAAAAGAACAAACTACTGCTGTACATAATATAGAGGATTCTCAAAGAAATTATATTGAGTTGAAACAAGCCAGGCACAAAAGACTGCATATTGTATGACTGTGCTCAGATGACATTCAAGAAGAGGAAAAGCTAAATAATGGTGATTTAAGTTGGAATACTAGTCATCTGGTGGAACAGAGGGGGTGGTCACTAGAAAGACAAACAAAAGAACTCTCCAGGGTGATGAGGTGATGGAAATACTGTATGGCTTGAGCTTAGTCATGATTACACAGAAAAATACATAGTAAGAATTCATCACTCTGTTTACCCCACATTTGTAAACTATACAGGTCTTATTATATGTATTTCATATGTCAGTTTTTTAAAAAACTGGTAAGTGTGACTAACTGAAACTCTTATTCACCCCTGGTGGGGAATACAACTATCACAGATACTTTGGAAACCAATATGGCAGCATCTACCAAAGCTGACATATAAATATCCTATGACTCTTCACCCTTCCTTTACCCCCTCACTGCTATATGACACTGCAATTCCTCCAAATAAAGAGGTCAGGTATATATCACAACTCCTAGAGTTTGTGTTATCATGTGACCTGTTTTGGTCAATAAAATGTTAGCTGGTGTGATGTGACCAAAGGCTAGAAAAGTGTCTATGCAACTGGGTCTGCTCTCTGGCACTTATGCAATCACCATGAGAATACGCCAGTCTAGCCTGCCAGAAAAGAGACGTACAAAGAACAGCTCTAACTAAATCAAGTGACGCCCAGCCAACCTACAGACACTTGGAAGGAGCACAATTACCTAAGAGAGTACAACTTTATTGGCTGACCACACAGACAACTCAGATGCATGAACTAAAAAATGCTTATTGTTGTATGCCACTGGGATTTTGTCTTTTTGTTCTTGTAGAGCAATAACTAACTAATACACAGATCAAGGGGATTTTTCTCTCAAAAAACAAAAACATCCTGCTGGACTATGATTTAAGAAAACCTCCTAAATACATTTTCTTTAAAGTCTGTAAAACACTTTAACTTGTACATATTTTTGAAATTATATAAAAGTCTTTTTCTATGTATATACAAACATTTATGTGTGTATAGGTGTGTGTGTATATATTTTACACAATTGGGACCATATGGTATGAATAGTCTCATTTTTAAGCAGCTAGTATTCCAATCATCATCTCTATCTTTCCAGTTCATTCCCTCAAATATGTTCTATTTTATGAAAACTTACTATTTTCCCATGTAAAATAACTGTGTATACACATTTATCAATTGTATTAATATCTAGAACTTTAATCTTAAGTGAGTTTCTGAAGACCACTGCTGCTAAATCTTTGCTTGTAAGATTGTTCATTGTAACTAAGATTTATTTTAACCTGAATTCATAGGAATCTGTCCACAAATTAGGACATTATTCCTGTGGGTAAATAAAATTCATTTCATGACAATCCACTTTATAACCTTATTATAAAATTCATTACCTTTTTATGATAATTTTATATAAATACAGATAAAATGATTAAAGAATATATTTTAGGCTATTCTCAAGTCAAGGTCAAGTTAAGGTAAATTATTCTTAAGTTACCCTAAGCTAAGTATCTTAGTAATATTCAGATTTTAGAATCTGTAATCCTTATTCTTAATTGGCTGACAGTCAAATCATAATGCTCCATGATCTCAATGATTTAGATTTTAGTATTTATATATTTAGGAGCTGAGTGATAAAATCATAGTATAGCTCCTATGATGCTTAATTTTATATGCCAACATGGCTAGGTTATCAAACACCAATCTAGATGTTGCTATGAAGGTATTTTTTAGAGGTGATTAACTTTTAAATCAGTAGACTTTGAGTAGAGCAGATTACCCTCCATAATGTGGGTGGGCCTCATCCAGTTAGTTGAAGACTTAAAGAACAAAGACTAAGGTTTCTCAAAGAAGGATTCTCAAGACTGCAACACAGCAATCCTGCCTGAGTTTCTGGTCTGCTGCCCTGTGGAATTCAGACTTAAGACTACAACATCACCCCTTACCTGGATTTCCAGCCTGCACTACACATTTCAAACCTGTCAGCCCCCACAATCACACGAGCCACTTCCTTAAAATCAATCAATCTCTCTCTCTCTCTCTCTCTCTCTCTCTCTGTGTGTGTGTGTGTGTGTGTGTGTGTGTGTGTGTGTATCTCCCTCCTATTGATCTATTTCTCTGGAGAACCCTAATAAAGCTCCCCACTCAAGAAAAATTTAGGTAGCACCTATAGTATACGTCTAATATTGTGTTAAGAAATATTAAGATGAAAAAATAGGTTAAAGATAAAATCTTTACCCTTAAAAAGCTTGCAATATTGATAGGGACACAAGTATACAGCCACAACACAAATAAACAAATATATTTAACATTATTCTCACCTTTATTACAAGAAAAACATCTTGGGAAGGGTAAGTGATAGAAAAAATAGCTGATCGTGCCAGGGTGGTAATGGCAGCAGGTGGTACATGTGGACGTAATAATCCTTTCATCTGCTCAGAATTAAGGTCAAAATAGAAGTTTTCTGAAATCTAAAAAACATATTCATATATCAAATTTAAAACCTGTGTATTTTATAAAAACTCACAAAAATCATACAGTCTTAAAATATTACAGATATTAAACGATTATACTAACATACAGTTTACCATATATTTCACTGACTGATCTTTACATGTCTAAATCAAAGCAAAAAAAATATAATGCAAAAAACATATTCTAAAGAACCATATCTCACACTCTTTTAATTAGAAATTTAACTTCTAATAAAGTATACAAAGAAATTATTATCGAGATGAATTACCCCAAACTGAGTCTTTAAAACAATTACATGAATAACATCTCAGAAAATTTGATTTAGCAAATACAAGTTGCTGGAATACAGTTCCACTACAGAAATCCATAATATGTTGACAGCAGAAGTCACTAAAGGCATTTTAAGTTTCTACTACACATTAGGCTTAGAATACTGAAATGCTGTATGAGACAGCCCTCTGAAAAACTCCTAAGTGTAATAAAGATATAATGGCAAAACTAAGAGCACTACTTTAGACAAGAATATTTGAAATATATATAAATGATCTTTTAGCTAGTGAGAATCTGAAAATTACATCAACAAAAATTCACTGTCACCATCATTGTAATCCTTTATACATCAGTTGCCTAAAATGGTTTTCTTATATTTTTTCTATTTATTAAACTAAAAGAAAGTTGCTTCTGCTACTAGCTTTTGGAACTCTTTCAATGAAATAAAAACTAGGTCAACTGAACTATTTTATAGTAGAAAATACTTTATGTCTTAAATTTCTACTTTCTTCTTAAAAAATCCATGTTTAATAATATTCTCAAAAAGTCATTATTTATCTTATAAAACAACTTAAAAGCAGGTTTCTGAACCTATGATTGTGACAAAAGACTAGGTTCAAATTATATAACCTTACCTTTTTCTTTTCCTTCACATCATATAAAGCCAAACTTGCAAAAATGGGTTCAATTTCAATCTCAAACCTTTAAGAAGGAAAAGGATGAAGTAGTTTAAAAATAAAGTACATAGTTCGAGAAATTCTCATTCCAAAAATAAATTCTCTCAATACCTTGTACTTTTCTACATCTGTGCTACACCATCTATACCGCCCCTCTTCCTGAAACACACTTCTCCATGTATCTCTTTCACAGTCTAAATCAACCATTACTACATACTTCAAAATCTTAAGAAAAAACAAAGCCTGCCATGTAACAAATATAAAATCATCTCTAAGGAAAAAGATCCTTTGTCTTTATATTCCTCAAGCCAAGAACAGTGTCTGACAAATACTACAGATTTCAGTGAATGTTTTTTCAAGTTTTAAGACTAGTTACATAACTGAGGCAGAGTCATCTTCACCTAGCCAAAAATGCTCTAAAGCTCAGCTTCATAGGCAAGATTAAATGTTTAGTAGAATTTAAAATTATGTACAGAACAATACTTTTCAAAAGGACACAAACACAAGTATAAAATCTACCAGGATTTTGTTATACTGGTATTCAAACTATTATTCCAGAAAATAAAAGTTACATAGTAAACAAAATAAATACTCACTTGAGTGATAAACATTTTACAAGAAGTCTTTGACCAAAATGTTCTTTGGGCACCTCAGGAACACTAAGTCGTTCTATTGGTTCTTCCTACAAATTGACAAGCAACACCAAAATGAACATGCTTACCATATGTCAACCCTTTACAATTTATTTTTTAAGAACTTATTTTATTAATCTACTACTTTTAGTCTTCACAAGTGAACACAGAAAAGAATGGCCTATTTATCCTCAAACAGGAGTCATTAGATCATAAGTGTGCTCAACTATATTTCATTTATAAAAAGCATAGCTATGTTTCAATTAAGTTTTATTCCCTACATTATCATAATGCTACATACAATTCATACTCCCAAAACATCTATCTTAATAATCATTTGCTTCTTTATATCCAAATTATCTATACCTCATCTGGTGATGGATGCAAAGCAAAGAGTTCCTTATGACGGTTTGCTTTCCTTTGGTCATCATTCTGACGGTCTATTTCTTCATTTGGAGTTCGATCAAGTAAATTGGGAAGCAAAGCATCAGGAAGTGAATTTTTCAAGTCAAAAATACTGCAGGCCCAGCTACCCCTTGGAGTATCATCTATTGACATTGAACGTCTTTTAAGATCATCCTGTCATGCAAAACATTAAATATATTAATCAATGAATAAAAAATAAACTATTTTAAAATAACTTTTTATAGTCATTTAAAAATAAAAGTATTACTTGTTCATCCTGGTAGTTGTTGCCATCTGGAGCTTCATCGGATTCAAAGACCTGTTTTGGCAAACCTTTTTGCCTTTCTTTCTGTTTATCTAATGTATTAGGATTAAATCCTGTTCCCAGTTTATGATATCTATTCAAAATAAAATAATTAAGGAAATATCAATGTTTGAAAAATTTTCACTTTTTCATCATCATTATGAAATAAGCCAACTGTTCTCTGCACTATTTCTTTACATTATAAGAATATATTCTGGCAGTTTTGAGTGTATTAAACATTTAACCAGAGGTTTAAGAAAACTTCCATCCAAAGTTCCTTTAATCCAACTAGAGAGCATTTATGAGTTTCCAGAGGTAAATCATATTGTCCTTCCTTTTCATGACAATCATGTGGATATAATTTAAGTTGTACTTTCAATTCAGAAAATTGGTCAGTAAAAGGAAAGGATGGGAAGCCAGGTTAAAGAGTAAAATGAGAGAGCAGAAAATATATCCTGCATTCTTAACAATGTAAATTTTTAAAAGGCAAAAAATATATAAAGCACTGAACCTTAAAGTTCCAAATAGCCAAAAAAATTTTGCTATATCTCATTATGTATAAAAAATCTTAAACAACCTAAAGCTTCAGGCTTCTAAAATGAAAAAATAGGGACTTCCCTGGTGGCGCAGTGGTTAGGAATCCACCCGCCAATGCAGGGGACATGGGTTCGATCCCTGGTCCAGGAAGATCCCACATGCCGCGGAGCAACTAAGACCATGCGCCTAGGGCCAGTGCTCCGCAACAAGAGAAGCCACAGCAATGAGAAGCCCACGCACCACAACAAAGAGTAGACCCCACTCGCCGCAACTAGAGAAACCCCGCACACAGCAACGAAGACTGAACACAGCCAAAAAAAAAGAGCCTGTAAAATGAAAGAATAGCAAGATCTACACCACTGTATACATATATTCTTAATTAACATATATTGTTGTATAATATATATATTAGGCTAAGAACAACTCTTAAACTAATGTATACTTCTTTCCTAACAACCAATGTCCAAGAATATTAGAGACACTATGATCAAAGAGCAACTACTGTGTCACACCTCATATAGTCAAACTGGGGGAAATTTTAACTGGAGCATAAACAATTATAATTACCAGAGGATGATATGGTTCTATCAGTCAATTTATGACATAGTAAAGAATCACACTTAATATGAATTATTCTCATGTCTTGCTGCAAAAGGTATTGAAATAGCAGCTACATGATGCTCACATCATAGCATAATCACAAAATAAAAGAAAGCATTTTTCTCTGGAATAACTAAAATAAAGATACGCAATATAGTAACATGAAAGATATTACTCAGAAGCAGATATTTTAATCTTTCATGAAATGTTTAAAGTGCCTTAATTTGTGTAAAAATGCCTATAAAGTGACAAAGTTTGAATTCAAACAGAGGTCCGTTTAACTCTTTACACAATGTTGACTAAAGACAAATAGACAAAACTTTGCAGCCAAAAACCATTACCAGATATTTTTGAAAGATACTAAACTGTTTTCTAGTCTTTGCACCTTTTTTCCTCAAGGGAAACATTTGTATTTTCCTTAAAGGACAGAATACACTGTTGCTTTTCTATATGAAAAAGGGTTTTTCATAACCCTTTTCATAACATTTTATTATTACAGAACCAATCCATGTTCATTGTTGATAATTTAAAAATATAGACTTGTAAAAATAAAATCATTATATTTCTACTACTCAGAGAGTATCAGTCTTGAACTCCTAGTATTTAACTAACTGGATCTTTTCCTGGGCATATGTATAATCATAAGTATATACATATACATAAATATGTACATACTTACAGTTTTTGTATTTTTTAATAAAAATGAGATAATG
This sequence comes from Balaenoptera ricei, assembly GCF_028023285.1. NCBI lineage: Eukaryota > Metazoa > Chordata > Mammalia > Artiodactyla > Balaenopteridae > Balaenoptera > Balaenoptera ricei. Next base: position 53,715,276 of record NC_082639.1, read on the forward strand.
TGAAAAAAAGTGCCTTAATTGAAAAACTAGATATCTAAGCTACTCTAATAAACCAGAATACTGTTGCATTCTTTCGCCTTTATGTCCTAAAAAATTGATAGTATGAAATACAAGAGAGCTCAGAAGAATGACATGATTCATGATCAATACTCTTTTCTATATTATCATTCTGTTCCTGCAGTCAGTTGCTATGATAAGGCTCTACATGATTACCCATCCAACACCACCATTTCTACGACTCTGTATCTTGGCATTCTCTCCCTCACTTATTCTGTTCCAGCCACACTGACCTCTCTACTATTCCTTGAACATTCCCAGCATGCTTCCAATATGGAGCCTTTGCGTGTACTGCTCTTGCCTCTGCCTAGTACACTTTTCCCCAGATATCCAGAGGGCTTACTCCTTAACTTCCTTCACATCTTCGCTCAAATTCATCTTATCAGAAAGGCCTCTTCCGATTAGTTATTCAAAGTGGAATCACCTCTTCTTGGCTCTCCCTATCCCCCCATCCTACTTTTTTTCTCTACAAGACTTCCGTCTATTCTTCCCAACTATTATATATTTATCTGTGTTTGTTTAATTAACGTCTATTGCCCTCAACCCCAAGTAGAACATAAGCTCCATGAGGGCACGGAGTTAGTTTTGTTGACTGCTGTATCATCACTGCTTAGTATAGTGCCTGGCACATACTAGCCTCTCAGTAAGTATGTCTTGAATGAATAAAGTACTTTCTATCCTTTTACCCTTCTGTGCTGAATTATGGAAGAATGTCTTGGTTTCATCTTATAACTTACTATTCCACTTTCCAGTCACATCCGCTCTGCCATTAAACCCATCTGAGTTATAAAAATTTTTTTCACTGAACAAAATTTTCACTTCCAAAGACAACCAGTTGATTTTTTATATGGTTACCATAACTTTTTCACATCTCTTCGAGGATATTAGTTACATGTATGGATCTTGATGTGTGTTCTATTAACTATTTACTAGATTATAAGTTCTTTTATTTGTAGTTTGATAATTCTCTTTCAAGTGCACTGGTTTTAATCAAATGGTTGGCAATTCTAGGTTCTAATGCTCATTTTTAAATTTGTAAGCCCATATCTGTCTGAAAATACTGTAACTGCTTAGCCAAGCACACATCCAGTGGCTGTGGAGAAGAGGCACCTCATGCTTCCAGGCAGAGTCTGCCAGTCTTCTGGGTATGAGGGCTCCTTCTTCTTCCAAGGTATGCCCACCCCAGGCACTATTCTATGAGCTCAAGCCCCTATAATTAGTGCTCTTAAAATAGGCAGATACCGGACTTTCCTGGTGGCGCAGTGGTTAAGAATCCGCCTGCCAATGCAGGGGACACGAGTTCGAGCCCTGGTCCGGGAAGATACCACGTGCCGCGGAGCAACTAAGCCCGTGCGCCACAACTACTGAGCCTGCTCTCTAGAGCCCATGACCCACAACTACTGAGCCCGTGTGCTACAACTACTGAAGCCCACGTGCCTAGAGCCTGTGCTCTGCAACAAAGAGAAGCCACCGCAATGAGAAGCCCGCGCACCACAACGAAGAGTAGCCCCTGCTCGCCGCAACTGGAGAAAGCCCAGGCGCAACAACGAAGACCCAACACAGCCAGCCAATCAATCAATCAATAAGTAAATAGGCAGATACCTCTGCTCCCACTTCTATGCATAAGGAAGGGTATAGGAGGTTTCAAAGTAACCAAATGTCCAACATTTACCCCAGGTCCCCCTTCCACTGCCTGTATTCACTGAGCCTAAAGCTCTACTGAACCTTTTCCATGTATCTTAGATTATTCTGTGCTGTGGTTTTCTGTTGTGTTCCAATCATACCTTTTATATTTCAGGGATACTTTAAAACTTCTAGTCTACCAAAAGTACCCCTTTGTCTTCCATTTACTACTGAAGGTAATAAATAATATCTAGTATAACAGAAAAAAATACAATCATTAGAATCTGATGCCCCAGGTTCTAATCCTAGCTATCCCACTTTTTGGCTATGGGACCTCAAAGAAGTTACTTAAGTACTCTGAGCCTGAGCTACCTTGTCTGTTGGAACCTTAAATGAGATGAGTGTAAAGTATCCAATAAAATGCCCAGCATATAGCAAATAACCATAAATGTTAACTACTGTACCCTCTTGGCTTAAATTAAGGTCAGCAATCCCTTGATTAGAATTAAGTAGCAAGACGACTCCATGATTCTAAGGTTATTATATTTTACAACTAATCTATTTCTATTAAGATTTCTGATTACAGGTTTCCAACATACATGCATAAAGGTAAAGACTTTTGAGTTATCTGACAGAGAAACAGTCTTCTTCAGTAATCTCTAAAATCTGGCTATTGAAATACTTATCAAAATTGTAAGTTCACAAAAACAGCTCTTCTTTATAAAGGGTAGCAGACTGTATTTTTATTAGGTCACACTAAAATTAAAAAGCATGTCAGCAGTAACCCCAAGAGTGAAACACAGTGAAATAAGACAGTTGCCCATAAGAGCAACACAATAAGCAATGGATACATCACTGTTACTGGTACAATTTAGCACAGATAACTTCATTTCTCAAAACTGTAATGTCATAACAGACATTTTCTACTACTTCAGTAATTATACTTCTTTTAGAAAAATAAAATAAGGCTAAGAAGATTCAGTATGAAGACCCTTCTTCATTATGCAAATTAGCAAAGGAAGAGTAATTTTATTTTATTTCTTAATCTGATTTGATATTTCAAACACCATCCATTAGAAACATAAATTTTGTGGTAAAACAAAACATTATTTTTACAACTACTTACTTGATTGGATGTACAGGTCAAGGACCTGTAAATATTCAGTTAGTTAATAAAAGGCAGAGACCTTGCAAACAGCTTGATCTAGAAAACTAGTTATTAAATTTAACTTAACTGGGACTTCCCTGGTGGCGCAGTGGTTAAGAATCCGCCTGCCAATACAGGGGACGTGGGTTCGAGCCCTGGTCCAGGAAGATCCCACATGCCGTGGAGCAACTAAGCCCGTGCGCCACAACTACTGAGCCTGCGCTCTAGAGCCCACGTGCCACAACTACTGAAGCCCACACACCTAGAGACCGTGCTCCACAACAAGAGAAGCCACCGCAATGAGAGGCCCGCACACCACAATGAAGAATAGCCCCCACTCGCCGCAACTAGAGAAAGCCCGCGTGCAGCAACGAAGACCCAATGCGGCCATAAATAAATAAATAAATATATAATTTTTAAAAATAAGTAAATAAAATAAATAAATAAATTTAACTTAACCAATTTAATAAATTGGATTCTTTTTGAGAAATACAAATTATTCATCAATATTTACCCACGATTTCCCAAAAGAATTAGACTACAAATCATTATTATATGTTATTATTAGTTATTAATGATCTATGATAATATAGAAATACTATCCTCACAAACGTATTATTTTATAAGGAAAGTAAGAGAAAGTAATTGTGGAACTCCTAAGGAAAAAATATCTATATGCAAAGGTTCTTCTTTTACTTTTTCAGCTACTTTTTAAATGAATTTTCAGGTCTCATAATTAGTATTAATCTACCTTAATCCATTTATAGATCCTACTCAGTATTTTTAAATGTCATAATGAATATATAACTTACTTTCTGATCACAATTGCCCAGTCTTCTGTATAACTCCTTATACAATCTCTAACATGTGGATCCATTTCACTATTTTAAAAAAGAAAATATATTTATAATTTAGACAGGAAAGCATTGATGTTTGTGAATTCTGCTGCCGTGCTCTTGTTCATATAATAGGAAACAACACTACCACAAGAAATAGAATCTAAATAAAATAATGGAAGGTAGCCTTTTTATAGTTACACTAAAACCAGAAATAGGTAAATGTCTCCTTACCTTTCTTCAGGTACAGCTGAAACAAGGGTTCTACAGTCCCTAGGACTATAAACCACTTCAATATCATCTGGAGGGAATTCAATCAAATCCCTTAAAAGCCCAGAATCCACAGCTAAAGGATGAGTAATGAGGTAATCTTCCAAATCCACTGGATCCACTGCTTCAGTAAGGGGCACCTTTATAAAGAGGGATGGATGTGAGAGGTGGGTATAAAGGAAGAGGTGGACACAAGAATTTTAAAACTTAAATAGATTTATTATTTAAAAAAACATAATTTTTTCCTTGCTATTTCTAAAATGTCAACAGATATTCAGCCAGATGAACTAAAGAAACCACAAAGTGTTGGGTCATACTCTCTCTGATCTTCTTGCTTCGATTTTGCCCATAACTCCCACATAAAAACAGTAAGATAATTAACAGATTTATAATACTATACAGTGACAAAATACTCACTGGAGGGATTCTTTTTTATAATTTGGAATTTTCATTGCTAAGTTTCTTAGTGGTGCTTTTACTTTATTTGTTGTTACTGTTATCCTAGTAAAAACGTACAACCATACTGCAGTAGGGGGAAAAATGGCCCTCCAAAAGATTGCCAAATCCCAATCCATGGACCTTATATGTCAAAATAAATAAATAAAATATAAAATAAGAGTGTTTGAAGATATCATTAAGGATCTTAAAAGAGGGACATTATCCTGGATTATGAGTGGGTCCTAAATGCAATCACATATATCCTTATATGAAGATAAACAGAGATTTGGGCCACACCAAGAGGAAAGCCATGTGAAGACACAGAAAAGAGAGATTTGAAGATTCTGGCCTTAAAGATAGAAGTGATGTGCCACAAGCAGCCACCAGAATCTGGAAGAGGCGAGAAAGTGATACTGAAGGGAGCCTCTGAAGAAAGTGCAACCTTGCCAAAACCTTGATTTCTGCCCGTTGATACTGATTCCAGACTTCTGGACTCCAGCACTGTGAAAGAATACATTTCTGTTGTTTTAAGCCACCCAGTTTGTGGGAATTTGTTACAGCACCCAAGGAAACTAATAGACCCTATTAAAAGTATTATTAGCAATAATAGGATATTTGTGGCATTCCTTAGCCAAGCTGAAATTATAGTTTTTGATAAGATACTCTATTTCTTAGCTAATTCAAGAAAGAAAATTATTCAGGCAAAACTATAAATGATTATACAACAAATGTGTAGTTGTGGACCAATGAAAATAAGAATATGTTATTTTTCAAGATCTTCAACTGGGTAAAAACACTGAGACCTGCCTACTGTGCAAGTTTGCATTACTACAAAGAAGGTGCTTTAATCTATACTTCTTTGGACTGAACAACTAGGTAGAGCAACAACATTTTAAAGATACTAAGTAAAATAATGAATGACTATCACATCATAAACACTCAAAAGATAGGCTATTATTATCATTATCGTTATATGTTTTCTCATTTAAACCTCCCCCAAACCCTATAAGTTAGAGATAATTACTATTTCAATTCTACAAATAAAGGCAATTGTGCTCAAAGAAGTTAACTTCTGAAAATAAAATAGCCACAAAATGATAGAGAAAAATTTCAAACTGGGTCTTTAAGATCTAAATTCATGGTTTTCTCTCATAAGCATTCTATCTTACCTATTCTACCAAGTACCTAATACACTATCATGACATGCTTAATAGAAGCATGGAAGCAATTCATCAGGGAAAGGGAAATCTTTTTCAATTACTGTTGCTGGAAAAATTGGATATCTATATGGGGGAAAAATGAACTTCAATCCTTACATCACGACATGTACAAAAACTAAACTGAGATGGACCATAGATATAAACATAAATGCTAAAACTATAAAGCTGCTAGAAGGAAATATAGGAGAATATCTTCAAAATTTGGAGTAGGCAAAGGTTTCTCAGAGAAAGGGATAATCGTAAAAGAAAAATTGATACATCAAAAGATGGTTAAGAAAATGAACAGGCAAGCCACACTAAGAGAAAATATTTACAAAATACATTTAATAAGGGACTGGCATCTAGAATATATAAAGAAGTCCCACATCTCATAAAAACAAACCACCCCCTCAAATAAATGGCATGGGGGGGGGGGGCAGTTGGTAAGACATTCAGAAAGGAAGATATAAAAATGGCCAGTTAGGGACTTCCCTGGTGGCGCAGTGGTTAAGAATCCATCTCCCAATGCAGGGGACGCAGGATGGATCCCTGGTCAGGGAACTAGATCCCACATGCATGCTGTAACTAAGAGTTTGCATGCCACAACTAAGGAGCCCTCGAGCCACAACTAAGGAGCACACGTGCCACAACTAAGACCTGGCACAACCAAAATAAATAAATAAATAAATAAATTTTTTTAAATAAAAAAATCCAACAGAGTCCATAAAATAAAATTTATTTTTTAAAAAATGGCCAGTTAGCACATGAAAAAGTGCTCAGCATCAAAAGTCACAAGTAGGTACCTCCACTTCCAGGAAGATGGAGTAGACATACTTATCTCTATTCTTCCCACTAGTTACAACTACAAACCCTGGAGATTATATATAAAATAAACATAAGACGGCTCTGAAAGGTGGATAGAGAAAGGCAGACCAACAGGGACCTCGGGACCCAAGGAATAGCACAACAGTGAGTTACCTAAAATTTCTTTTTACCTTATATACTCCAGACCTGATGCAGAGAAGCCCACAACCCAGAAACACCAAGGAGCACAGGAAAACAAAAAACACAACCAAAGCCTGTTCTCCCCAGCCAAAGGACCAAGAAAGCAGCAGCCTAGTAAAATAGAAAACTGTTAGAGAATAACCACTCTACTCCAGCCAAACATCACATGAAAAACTGTAGTCCCACCTATATCCACACCAGCAAAGGCCAAATGGGGAGCTAGACTTCACCCTCACCAAGCTGTAACAAGCCATCCCAACACTACCCATTCAGCACGATGTCAGAGAAGTCAGAGTGGGGAGCTGAGATTTTCACATCTACTGGAAGGTAATGAATCCTCCACTCCCACAGTGTCAGTGGAGTCCACACAGGGAATCTGGACACCTATTCCTATACAGCAGTAACAAGAACTCCTTCCCCTTACTGCTGAGGCAATGTCAGGTGAGGTCTATATAATTTAATACCTATAGGGTGAAGAGACATAAAGGTACATAAGATTTCCACACTTCACTCAAACTGGTAAAATGTCAACACCAGTAGCGTGATTAGTTACGTATATACAATACCTTAAGCAACCACTAAAAAGACTATACAAAGATATGCACTCAACCACATTACAGATAACAAAATGGAATTCTAAAAACTGTTCAGGTAACCCACAGGAAGACAGAAAAAGGAAACTAGAGAAACAAAAAGCAGAGAGAACAAACAAAAAATAAAATGGCAGATTAAAGCCCTAGCAGAATGATAGTAACATTAAATGTAAATGGCCTACATACACCAATAAAAAGATAAGAGACTGGCAGAATGGATTTAAAAACATGACGTACCAGTATGGTATACCAAAAGCTCACTTCAAAAAAGACACTATAAGGAGGCTGAAAACAGAAGGGTGGAAAAAGATATACCATATATACATTAATCAAAAGAAAGCAGACGTGGCTATATTAACATAAGATAAAGTACTTCGACTTCAGTGCAAAGAAAAGTACTGAATAAAGAGGTACATTACTGATGATAACAGCTATGACCCATAGCAATCTTAAATGTGCAGGTACTAAACAACAGAGCTATAAATTATGGGAAGCAAAAAATGACAGAACTGAAAGAAGAAATAAGATATATCTACAGTTATAGCTGGAGACTTCAAGACATCTCTCTCAACAACTGAAAGAAAACCAAACAGAAAAATCAACAAGGATATGGTAAAATTCAACAGCACCATCAACCAACAGGATCTAATTGACATTTTTAGAACAATCCACCCAACGACAACAGACCAAATACTTTTCTCAAAGGCCCAAAAAGAAAATACCAGGATAGACCATATCCTGAACCCTAAAACAAACCTCAACAAATTTTAAAAAACTGAAATCATACAGAGTGTGTTCTCTGACCATAATGTAATCAAACTAGAAATTAGCAACAGAAAGACAACAGGAAAACCTCCATACACTTGAAAACTAAAAACACAGTTCCAAATAATCCATGAGTCACAGAAGTCTGAAAAATGAAATTTAAAAATTACATTGAACTAAATGAAAATAAAACATAACAAAATTAGTGGGATGAGGAAAGTGCAAATCAAAAACACAAGATACTACTTCACACCCATTATGATGGCTATTACCAAAAAATGTAAAATAACAAGTGTAGGAGAGGATATTGAGAAATTGGAAGTCTTGTGCACTGCTGGTGGGAATGTAAAATGGTACAGCTGCTGTTGAAAACAATTTGGTGGTTCTGGAAAAAAAAAAATACCAAAACACACAGAATTACCATATGACCCACCAATTCCACTTCTAGCTATATACTCAAAAAAACTGAAAATAGAGACTCAAACAGATACTTGTACACTCATGTTCATAGCAGCATCATTACCAATAGCCAAAAGGTGAGAACAATCCAGTGTCCATCAACAGATGAATGGATAAACAAAATGTGGTACACATATACAATGGCATATTTTTCAACCTTAAAAAGAAATGAAATTCTAACACATGCTGTTGAAGCATTCTAACACATGAACCTTGAAGACATTATGCTGAGTGAAATAAGCCAGACACAAAAAGACAAATATTGTATGATTCCACTTACATGAGGTATGTACATATAATAGACAAATTCATAGAGACAGGAAATAGAATGGAGGTTACTGGGGATTGGGAGGAGGCGGGGAATGGAATTATTTTTTAATGGGTACAGGGTTTCAGTTTGCGTTAATTAAAAAGTTTTGGAAATGGATAGTGGTGATGGTTGCACAAAATTGTGAGTGTACTTGATGCCATTTAATTGTACACTTAGAAATGGTTAAACTGATAAATTTTGTTGTGTATATTTTACCACAATATAAATACATACATACATAAATTTAAGCGAACATTTTTTTAAACTTTATAAATCAATACTTCTCCACCTAAGAATTATTTCTGAGGCAGTATACTTTTCAGGATTCAAAGTGTCACAAATGATACTCCATGAAAATAATGACAAAAGCTGGGAGTCCTTACATATGTCTAATTCAAAATTAACCTTTCCTCAAAGATTGACCAACCATATCAAGAGTAAGGGTTAGGGTTGGGAAGAAAGCTATGACACTCTCTTAACAACACTAAATCACAGAGATGATAAATGATCTTGTTTCCCAAACTCACATAGAAAGTCACTGGTTTTCTAGGTGTAATATTAACTAGACTTGGAGCAAGGAAATAAATTTTTTTCTGCTACAACTGTCTCCACTCTCTCTGACTCCCATCAGAGACAACTGCCTGGGCTAGTTTTCAGATGTAGTGATAAGCTGCTTACAACTATAAATTATTTTGCAAGACTTCAAAGAAAGATCCTGTATTTACAGATTCAAGGGAGGAGATTGCAACATGATTTTATAACAGAGAATGACTGGGCAGTAAGCAGGGTTAAAGGATGCAATAAGAAGCAATAGTGAAGCACTACAGAATCCCTTACAGGCAATGTGAGACACTGTCTTACTTCAACAATCACTGCATTGGAATTCTGACTAACATGTTTAGTGTTCAGATCTCTTTCAGTCTTTTCTGGTGTGCCATCAAAATTCTGGTATTTGATTAGTGGTTGTTTTGGGATGGGGGAAGGGAGATAAAAGGGTGATAGCTAAACAGTTTCTTTTTGAGGTAATGAAAACGTTCTAAATTGACTGTTGTGATGGTTGCACATATCTGCGAACATATTAAATCCACTGAATTGTAAATTAAATGGATGAATTGTATGGTTATGTGAAAAAAATCTCAGTAAAGCCATTAAAAAAAAAAAAAGTTGAACCAGAATCTAATCGTATACAGGGAATACAGAAGATAGAGAAACAAGTCTACAAGGAAGAAATTTCAAAAAAGTTGAACCAGAATCTAACCAGTTACAGGAAATACAGGAGATAGAGAAACAAGTCTACAAGGAAATAAACATAAAATCCAAAAGGCAGGAAATTCTATAAGACAACTAATCTAATTTCCTCAACAAGTCAATGGCATAAAAACAAACAAACTTAAAAGTTGGAGGAGGGAGTAGTATTCCATTGTATATATACACCACATCTTCTTTATCCATTCATCTGTTGATGGACATTTAGGTTGCTTCCATATCTTGGCTACTGTAAATAATGTTTTTATGAACATTGGGGTGTGTGTACCTTCTCGAATTAGTGTTTTCATTTTCTTCAGATAAATACCCAGAAGTGGAACTGCTGGATCATATTGTAGTTCTATTTTTAGTTTTTTGAGGAACCTCCATACTGCTTTCCAGTATGGAGGAAAAAATATGGCTGTACCACGTTACATTCCCACCAACAGTGCACAAAGGTTCCCTTTTCTCCACATCCTCGCCAGCACTTGTTATCGCTTGTCTTCTTGATGATAACCATTCTAACAGGTGTGAGGGGATATCTCATCGTGGTTTTAATTTCCATTTCCCTGAGCACTTTTTCTTGTACCTGTTGGCCATTTGGACAACTTCTTTGGAAAAATGTCTATTTAGTTCTTCTGCCTATTTTTAATCGGATTGTTTGTCTTTTTGTTATTGAGGTGTATGAGTTCTTTATATATTTTGGATATTAACCCCTTATCTGATATATGACTTGCAAAAATTTTTCTCCCATAGGATGCCTTTTCATTTTGTTAATTGTTTCTTTTGCTGTGCAAAAGCTTTTAAGCTTGATGTAGCCCCAATTTGTTGATTTTTGCTTTTGGTGTTTGTGCTTTTGGTGTCATATCCAAAAACATCATTTCCAAGAACAACATCAAGGAGCTTCTTCTCTACATTTTCTTTTAGGAGTTTTATAGTATCAGGTGTTATGTTTAAGACTTTGATCCATTTCAAGTTAATTTTTGTAAGTGGTACAAGATAGGGAACCAATTTCACTGCTCTGCATGTGTCTTTCTAGCTTTCCCAGCACCATTTGTTGAAGAGACTATCCTTTCCCCATTGGATGCTCTTGGCACCCTCGTAGACTATTAGACGACCATATGAGCAACAACATGGATGGATCTGGACGATATTATGTTTAGTGAAATAAGTCAGACAGAGAAAAACAAATTTTATGTTATCACTTACATGTGCAATCTATAAAATAAACTAGAGAATATAACAAAAAAAGAAACAGACTCACAAACATAGAGAACAAACTAGTGGTTACCAGTGGGGGGGACAGGGGCAAGATAGGGGTAGGAGATTAAGAGGTACAAATTACTATTATAAAATAAAGAAGCTACAATAATATATTATACAGCAAAGGGAACATAGCCAGTATTTTATAATAACTCTAAATGGAGTACAACCTTTAAATATAGTGAAACACAGTGCTGTACACCTGAAACTTATTTAATATTGTAAGGCAGCCATACCTCAATTTAAAAAAAAAAGTTAGAGGAGGGAGAAACTGCTTTTTTTTAAAATGCAAGTGATCTAAGACCAAATTCCATCTGTGGATTTTGTTTGATCCTGATTTGAATAAACCAACTATAAAAAGATATGCATGAAATAATCAAGAAAATTTAACATGCACTGGATATTAGATGATACCAAAGAATTATGGACTGTTAATTTTGTTAAGTGTGATAACAGCACTGTGGTTAAATTTAAAGATGTTAATGTTTATACTACTCTTCTACTTCTGTGTATGTTTGAAGATTCCCATAACTTAAAAAGAACTTTTTCAGAGAGAATACAAGAGAAATTGAAATCAGCAAGCTCTGACAACCCTTCGAAGGAATTTTGTTGCAAAAAAGAGCAAAGAAATATTGGAGGTTGGAGACTGATGGAAAAGTGGGGCAAAAAAAGCAGAATTTTTTTAGATGGGAGAAATAACGGCATGCTTGCATGTTTATATACTGATGGGAATGATCCAATAAATAGAGAGAAAAAGTGATGATATAAAAGAGAAGGGAGGACTTCCCGGGTGGCACAGTGGTTAAGAATCTGCCTGCCAATGCAGGGGCACAGGTTCGAGCCCTGGTCCGGGAGGATCCCACATGCTGCGGAGCAACTAAGCCCATGTGCCACAACTACCGAGCCTGTGCTCTAGAGCCCACGTGCCACAACTACTGAAGCCTGCGCACCTACAGCCGGTGCTCCACATCAAGAGAAGCCACTGCAATGAGAAGCATGCGAACCACAATGAAGAGTAGCCCCTGCTCACCGCAACTAGAGAAAGCCCGCACACAGCAACGAAGACCCAACACAGCCAAAAATAAATAAATAAAATAAATAAATTTTTCTAAAAAAGAGAGAGTAGGGAGAATTCCTAAAGTACTGTATTTGAGCAAGGGAACTTGGGATCTAGTTCACTAGTGGTTCATTTAAAATAACTGGTGAACAGACAGACAATATGGGTACAGATGATAAAAGGTGAACACACATGGTGGTAGGAGTATGTGGACGTTCTTTCTGACTGCTTCAATTTTCTCAGTGAAACAGGAAGCCAAGTCATCCTAAGAGTGAAAATGGGGAAGAGCAATTAGGGTTTTAAGGAAAGAGTAGGAGGCATGAAATGGGTCAACTAAAACAGTGGGAAAATGAACGGACTAGGAAAATAAAATGTTTGCCTAGCAATGTTAAAGCCTTCATGAGTTAGTGGTCATAAATTTAACGTGAGACCAGTCAATGGGATCTGTGTGTTTTCCTCCAGCCATACTCAGCTGCACAAGTACAGGTATGACGTAAGCAGAAGGTTGGATTTAAACAGCACTGAGGTAGTGCAAATGACATGAGAAGAAGTTAAGGAAGCCAAGAGTATACGCAAAAGAGTAATTATAATGATCAACAAATAATTTAAGTTTGCTAAGGAGAGAAAAGAGGACATCAAGGGGTGAGAGACACAAAAAAGTTAGTATGATCACAAATTCTAGGTCCCAGTGGTGTTGAAGGACAGTTGAAGTCAGAGCGCCAGAACAAGAGAGCAAGAAAGATAAGAAGTGGTATTAAGAGAACAGGAAACATAAAACTGAGATTACAGGAGGCTTATGGTTATTCATAATGACTAAATCCAGAGATGACTATGGAAGTGAATAGTTAAGGTGTAACACAGAATGCAGGAAATCAGTTGAAAAGAGGAGTTGAAGACACTAAGAGGGTATTAGAAGGATCATCTCCATGTACATTTACACCATCCAGAAATCTATATATTCTAAAATTTCTCCAATCAGTATGTTACTGTTGTTAAAAGTAAACTCCATGTTTTAAAATTTTAATAACACAAACATTATAAACATGTCACTACAAGTCAATCAAACTATTATGCTCTGGCATATGATGTTTGTTCAGTAATTGGTACCATTTCATAACTAAACAGAAAGTGTTAATACAACTTCACCCAAGTCACTCTTAATTACTTTTTCAGGTTTTGACAAATGGAGCATGTTTTTAATTCATATTCCTACTATAACTAATAAGTATCAGTTTTTTATCAAAATTGATTATCTTCGTGCCAGCCTCTTGAATAAGAAAACATATATTTATATCTCTGACATAGCACCTGGCTTAAAGCAATAATTCAATAACTATATATTCCTTTCTATTAAAGGAGATAGATAATACTATGAATCTACATAATTATTTAACATTTACTTCAGTACCTATTATTTTTAGAATAGATTCCTGAATTTTCATGTATGAATCACCTTGGGTCTGGGAAGTTCTAATTGCAAAATTCCAGAGTTGATTAAATCCTGAATGTAAAGTTTCAGAGTTGACTAGGAAATCAACACTTCTATAACACCTCCCAACACTCCTCTGACTCAAATTTCAGAAAAGAGATAGCAACAAATAAGGTTGTTAATGAGAGTAGTGATGGAACCCAATCTACTGGCTCTTATCTTTCCACTATTTTTTCATGGCCTAGTCAGAATTACACAGTAACATACCATATGTTAAATATGCTACTTACTGTGGTATGATGGGATATACTGCCAACAATGTTGAGGTTTTTGAGCAGCTGGGGAGAACCACTGTACTGTCCAGAGATCTGCTTCCTAACTTCAGCAGCCACAGTTCTACAACAAAAAAGCAAGAACATTGTTTTTAAAAAGAAAACAAACTAACTTAAAATGAGAGAAAGCTAAGAATTTTAAAAACTCATCTAAAGAACAACAAAATCTCAGCACATCAATAAGGCTATAAATTTATAAGATATTTTGGTAAATACTGCTTATAATTACAGTAGACAATCTTTACAATGCTGATATAGGGTACAACACTTATAGCCAACTTACATAAGGCTTTTTTTTGTATATGGCATTTCAGGGAACATATTGATATTTTGGTTTATGATAGAGCTGGAAGCTACAATAAGATGTATATATTAATGTGTATATATTTTAAGGATATAAAATTAATTCAAAATACTTTATAAACAATATTCATGCCCCAGAAAACTATTCCCTATTTTTACTTAACTAATAAAAATTGTCTTTATACTCTGGCATTAATGGCTTTCCATAATCTGACTCTAATCACCTTTTCAGCCTTACATATCCCTTCCCAAATTCTTCTCAATGAACATAAACTGCTTCCTAGAATGCTGTTTCTCTCCTGTATCCACAAATTCAACTCTTAACTAGTTTTAGGGGTAAAACTCAAATGGCAGGACTTCCATACAAGCTTCTTGACTCACCACAGCTAAAATACCACCCTTCTTAAAAACTCTTAGAGCATTTATCATAACCTAACTTGCATTTTCCTCCTTCCTAGTTATTTTTTCCACATTCATGTATGCCCTATACAAACAGAGGCAGTGGTTTCATTCATTGCTATTTTCCCTAAAATATTTAGCATGTGGCACTTAAAACAGAGAAATGTATATTTAGTCCTATGAAATATATAGTATTACTGACAAATGAAGTAAACCACAAAGGCATTACCATAACATAACTTGACCAGTAAGTCCTTATTTGAAACAGGATTAAAGTTTAGGAAGTTCCACGATTTCAAGCTGCTTGTTGACCCTTGGGAGCATACTAGTACTTCAAATTTACTAAATAATATTTCTAGGGACTTCCCTGGTGGTTCAGTGGTTAAGACTCCGCGCTCCCAATGCAGAGGGGCCAGGCTCCATCCCTCGTCAGGGAACTAGATCCCACAAGCCGCAACTAAAAGATCCCGCACGCACGTGGCAACGAAGATCCCTCATGCCACAACTAAGACCCAGCGCAGCCAAATAAATAAATAAATATTTCTAAAACAAAAATATTTTAGACATTTAAATGACTTTGTAGCTCATTAAGCTCTATATTCCTTAAACTTCACAAAATTATAAACCAAAATATTTAGTGAGTCCTAAATCCAGTAATTAAATAACTTCCTCACATTAGTAACATTTTTACTAAGTAAAAAATGTAACTAAAGAACACAAAATAAAGACAACTATCAATAGATTTTGTACAATTATTTTCCTGATGTCAATATCTAACCTCCACCCTATGATCATCAACTGGTCACTTCTCTATTTTATAAACCTTGCCTTTTGTTCTTTTACTCTTTTCCAAAAAATAAACCCTACCTTCTTCCTATCATTCCATTGAACGTAAAGTGAAACAGGCCTACTGCCTTCGATTCTGGGCCAGCTTGATGATACTTCTGTTCTGGAGTGTTCTCAAATTAATGGTTAAATTCAGAGCCCTGAACATCTATCTTCGTGCCCATTCAAATTTCCAGCTGAATTTCTAGACAATTTCATTTTCCAAAAATTATCCAAATATATGATATAATCTTTAGCCTCCTTCTTCTCTTCCATACTCCCTTAACTTTTTTCATCTTCAATCACTCCACACACATCTCTTGAGCACCGCTAGGAGGTGACCACTCAGTTAGAAATTTCTGATAGAAAGGTGAAAGAGTTATCATTTTTTAAGGCTCAAGATACTGAATTAGCTCAACTTTTTCTTTACAGGTGACCTGAAGTACTTTAGATCATATTTGTGTTTTATAAAAGGCTAATTTGTTACTCATAATTGCCAAAACTTGGAAGCTTATCCTTCAATAGGTAAATGGATGAACAAACTATGATACATCCATACAATGGAATATTATTCAGCAGTAAAAAGAAATGCACTATCAAGCCAAAAAAGACACGGAAGAACCTTAAAAGAATACTGCTAAGTGAAAGAAGCCCATCTGAAAAGGATACAATACTGTATGATTCCACCTATATGACATTCTGGAAAAGGCAAAACTATGGAGGGGTGAAAAACAGTGGTTGCCAGGGGTTGGAAGAAGGAGGAAAAGGAAGAGATGAATAAGTAATGCACAGGGATTTTTAGGGCAGTGAAACTATTCTCTATGATACTACTACTATGATGGATACATATCATTATACATTTGTCAAAACCTATAGAATATACAACACAAACAGTAAACCTAATGTAATCTATGGACTTTAGTTAATAATAATGTATCAATATTAGCTTATCTATTATAACAAATGTATCATACTAATCCAAGATCTTAATAAAAGGGAAAACTTGGTTGGGAAGTAAACATGGGCACTCTCTGTACTTTCCACTTTTCTGTAAATCTAAAACTGCTCTCCCAAAAAGTCTACTAATTTTTAAAAAATAAGTAAATAAATAAAAAAGACTAAGAACAGACAAGGGAGGAAGAGAAGAGCAGGAAGAAACGATTAGAGGTTAGAGATGAAAGCTAAAGAAGGAATGTAACCTTTGAAGGAGGATACAGATTGAGGTGAGGACAAAGGGCAAATTCTGTAAAGCATCTGGATGTGAGAGGACAGGAACATTCACTGCAGTTTATGACTCCCCTTAGGCTTTTAATGAAGCCTATACACTGTGAATGTTCATTATTATGTTTGGTTTAAAGGCTTTACAATCTCCTGATCCTGTTGTCAAGACTGAGATGAAAATATGAAAAAGCTTTTAAAAAGAGAGAGAGAGACAGAGAACAAGTATTGTGTCTATCTTCCTCGGTGCTACTCAACTCAGTCTACCAACCTCAGCACTACCTCAGTGCTTCTGTTTCTCAGTGTTTCTGGGGCTAAACCACGAGTAATCTGAATTGTAAACTGCTATATTTGATCAAGTTCAAGATCTCAGTAACTGTTAAGACTTGCTATTACTTCAGGTACACTAAGAAAGAAAAACCTTGCTAATTAAGCAATACACTATCAATTAATTGAAAGACATACCCTGATTTCAGAAAATGTTAAAAAGTGAAACAAAATTTAAAATATGATTACTTCAAAAAGAGACAATCTTTCATTCAATAACAATCTTTCATTTAATAACAGAGACATACAAAGGATAATCCCCACATTACACATATTTGTCTTATTTATACATGACATAATTTCCCCCAAAGAGAAAATCAGCAATAATTTGAAATAAGAACCATTTCCAAACTTAGCTATAATGGCAGTAAAACCATCTGCAACCCAGACAAAGGATGTATTTATACTGAGACCCTCTGCATGAAAAGATTTCCTCAATGGTAAGTGAGGAAATTTTCCCAAATTAAAAAAACAGTATCTCTTAACCATATAATGGTCCAAAGTATGCAAGACAAGAAATGTAATGAATAAACTGTTATCAGGAATAACAGTACCTGATATCAATTAAAATCCTTTATCACAGATTACTTTTTTAATAACAATTTTTCCTACTCCTAATGAAGCTCATATAGTAAAGCAATACAAGGAAGTCTTTTTTACTTCTAATAAGCTATTAGTATTAACTGCAAAGTGGAAAGAAGAGTAGGTCAAAAATTCCATAGTTACTTACACTCTTAAATTATAATAGCAGAATATCTTCTTCCTCTTCCAAAAGCACATGATCCAATATTTGACCTATTTAACTCCTTACCAACTCTCTCCATTTCCGTAAGCTCCCTCACTATGTCAGCAAGCATTACAGTTTTTACAAAAGAAAGCACTTGCTAAGGCCGTTCACCATGGGATATTAGAAATAACCAACAAAGGATCCACATCCTGAGGGAAAATTATGTTGCATTTAACCTTTCCTCTAACCTCGTCCCACTTTCAGACGCCCCATCGACCATGATTTCCAGAACGTCCCAAGGCCAATCTGGGCCTCTCTCATCTCTAGTCATTCTTCATGGGACCAGAAGAAACACCTGAGTAAAGATGAGTAAGGACAGTTTAGACTAAAATAAAAGAGGTTAGTTGAGCTACTCCTATAAAGTGACAAAAAAATATCTGCAATGTAATATGCAAATAAGAGAATAAGATCTCTTGGAACTGGCACTGTTTATATTAAACACAGAACTCAGGGGAGAAGTGTAAGGGAATATACCATGGAATATACCAGGTAAGGGCACATATCAGAGACAAGGCAAGAAAGGGCTAGCTAAAACTCCCCAAAAGAAAAAGGACAAGAACAGATGATACTCCAATGCTGTGACTATCCAAGTCCATGACTGATGACTGACGGATTGAATCACAGTTCTACCATTGTGTATAGTTGGTATTAAAGACCAAAAGAAGCAAAATAGAGAAAACGATAGATTAAAGAAATGCAACACTGTATCACCTTTCCAGTATTTGTGCCACAAATGTTTAACCTGAACTGAATCAAACCTGTATATCTAACATTGATTACAAGAAATACAGAGAACAGTGTTAACAATACTAAAAAAAAAAGCAATCAGACAAAAACCAGAAGAAAGCTCATTCTATAATGTCAAGTCTCTTCAACAAGTCAATGTGATGAATAAATAAATAAAGGCAGTGGGCTAAGTTTTAGCATAAAAAAGACTTAAGACTAAAAATTAAAGTCTACTCAAAAAGGGAAAAAAAGACTTAAGAGATATAACCAAATGCAATGAATGGTCCTTAACTGGATCCTGATTTGAACAAACCAGCTATAAAAGACATTTCTGGGGATAATGAGAAATTTGAACATGGACAAGGTATTACATAATTAAGAATCAGTGTTTTTTTAATGTGGGAAAACAGTATTATAATAATGGAGGGAAATGTCCTTATATTTTAGAGATGCAAATGATGTCTATAATTTAGCTTAAAACACTTCAATTATTGTTACTCTGCCTTAACAGAGAAAACCAGCAAACTAAATATGGAATACAGATGTGCCAAATACTCTTCAAGAAGTATATCATACCCTCCATATATCCCTGCCTGATTATTTCTGCCCTGTTTTCCTCAGGTTAGACACTCGTCCTCTGTGCTTTCAAAGCATTTTGTGTTTATCCGCATTCATTTAAGGAAGTGGAGTTTCCAGGAGGCTAGTTCAGACAGGCAGCAGACTAGCCAGACTGCTTTCTATGGTGGAATAAGAACCTGGCCTTGCTGACAGAGTTTGATTTCAGCAGTGAGAAAGCCTAATGTTTGTAAACATTCTCTCTGATAGAAGCACATAAACTGCAAAGTAGGTTTTTCTAGAATAGTAGTAATGCGACCCACAGATGTAAAAGTATGGTGGACAAAAAAAAAGGTGTGGTGAAGTATCTAGAATATGGCTTCTCAGGCCTGGCACACTCTCCCTCTTCAGAGGTACCTTTGCAACCTCCTTGAGGAATGAAGGACGACAGGAAATTTTACTTCTGATAGGAGTACGCTACGTCTCTTTTTTTGTATAAATGTCTCAAAGCAGGCTAATTTCTGCCATTAAAGAAAACGTACATTTTTTAACTCTGTCTGGTGCCACTTTCCTATCAAGAACTACCTCACTGTGATAACCGAGCAGTACCTTAGTCATACCACCTATCAAATTGTTCTGAAATCTATTTACCTATCTCCTTGCAAGGAACTAAGCGATTAGCTTTACTTACCTTTGCACCCTCCAGCAGAGTGCCTAGCACACTCTGGGTGCTTAAAAAATGTTTAAAAAGCTGAAGTGAAAAAAATGAGACTATAGTGAAATTCATAATTCCTCCCCCCCAAAAAGTAGTTCAATAAGAATGCTAGAATGGAACAATTGATAGGAACTTCTTGAGTGCAGGAACTACATTTTATTAATCTTTACATCCTCGATGTCTAAGACAAGACAATGGGGGGGCCGAGAAAGAGGAATGGAGAGACAGGTGTAGTGGAGAGAGAGAAAAGGAGGTAAGGGAAAAGGACGAACTTAGAGACTACCTAGTATATGGACTTTCCAAATGCCTTTCAGAGGAAATTAATCTATAAGTATTGTTGCTTTCTAATTGATTGGAAAGAGACAAGAAGTATGCCTTTTTATCTATTACTTTCAAGTAATCAGGTAAGTGTTTGCTGGGGGGAAAAAATCTGAATCAACAGAAGAGTTCTACACGTGTAAAACCTTTTCTTTAAGAGCCTAGCTGACATCATTACTATCCCATTTGTTAACTGGTAAAGTTTAAAAACTACTATTGAAGGGAAAAAAAAAAAAAACTCCTACTGTAACACAATGCTCTCCTATTCTATGTGAAACTTTTCTTTTTTAGCAATGTTTTAACAAGATAACATGTTTACTTATCTCAAAGTAGTCTCTAATACATCTTTAGCATATCTGCAAAGGGCTCGTTCTAGAACTACATTCAAGCTCTACAATTATGTAAATAAACTTACTATGAGAAGCAGAGAAAATAAGATTTCTCCAGTATGGAGAGAATAAGATTTTCCAGTATGGAGAAAAGACAAAACAACCTGATAAAGGAAGACATCTTTTTAAAAAATGATTTAAAAAGTAAATAAAAGGAAAATGTACATGGTATTAAAAACTCAAACTTCACAAAGAAGTAAAAACAAAAGGTATAACTCTCTACCATTTCCAATCCCCAACCCTATTCCCCACATATGACCACTGAATATTTTCTTAGGTGTCCTTCAAGAAAAAGATGGGTGTACATCAGTGTGTATATAAGAAATCCTTATTTTTTAATATGACATATAACATCATACATAACCTTTTCTTAATATCTTACATATACACTTAATATATCTTAGGAATCTTTCCATATCAGAACATAAAATTAATAATAATATTCTAGCAATACTTATCAAGCATTTACAATGTGCCAGATACACATAAAAGTGTTAAATTTGATATATACCTCATTTAATCTTCAGAAGAACTCATGAAGTAGGCACTATACCAGCATACTGAAGTTTTAAGATGTTCAGGTCATACAACCAATAACGAATAGCACTAAGGTCTCAACTTAGAGCCCCCACTCTTAACCACTGTTCTCCTTTTTATCTGATATAGAGTCCATAAAATGAATAAACTGCAACATATTTAACCAGTCTCTACTGGTAGACATTTAAGCTATTTCTAGTCTTCGCAAAGATCATCGCTTGAATGTAAGCTCCACTGAAAGATTTTTGTCTAAATCAAGAATTATGGGTGATTTTTATTTTATCTTTTGGGCCTTTTGTATTTCCACATTTTCTGCAGTACCATATATTATTTTATAGTAAGAAAAAAATAGATATTTTTAGATAAACTTGAAAAATAGAGTAACTTATGAAAGGTAAAGGCAGGGTTTGAATTCAGATCCATAAAACTCCCAAGGCCTCTTTCCATGGAAGCAAGTTTCCAAAGGTAAATAATTCTAGTTACAGTTTATATTATTTCTCTATTCTCCAGAACCTAACCAGGAGGTCAGTTAAAGATGCCCAGTGAAAATGTCTGTAGTATATACCAACATATTAATAGGAACACTATAATAACTACCACCACTGTTATGATCTGTTTCTCTTTCACGGATGGCTAAATAAAACTCCCATCTGAGGCACTGTCATTTGTAAGTTATCCTGTGTTGAATTCTTTAAGAATTAAGGTCCAGAGTAGACCAGTAACCACTAAAACCCCAAGAAAACAAAAACACATAAAGGTTGATTTGTGAAACCAAAGAACAGAAATAATTCTTCTCTATAATACACTAACATTTAAGATATAGTTCCTTTTGGGGGAGGATGAAGAAAAAAAAGATGTCAGATGACTCATGTATCCCATCTGACGCTATTTTGGGATAACATTTAAGTTAAAGATTTAGAAAACACTGTATTAAGGAGACTTGGAAGTCTCCATCATTCTGATCTACAGCATTTCACTGTATCTCAATTTCCTCAACTAAAACATGGTGATAATAATGTTCCCTACTTCATGGAACATATTAAGTTATAACTACAGAAAAAAGATTTTTAAATTTAGCATTTGAAAAAATTAACACTGATCTGAAATTGGTAACTAAAAAGAAAACTGAAGGGGAAAAAACCTCTACTGTAAAAAGTCAATCTTCCCAAAAGGAAATAAATATATCCTTAGCTCCACTCTACTTCATAAAAATAAACCAGAATCTCCTTACCCACAAACATACAAATTATATCCTGGTGTAAACTGTATACAATTAGTTGCTAAACTCTCTTCATCCTAAGTCTTAAATACTTCTCAAATTTTCGTCCCCTCCTTCCCTTTCCTACAGCATCTGCCTACAGATAACATCATACTTAATGGTGAAATGCTTTCCTCCTTAGACGGGAAAGAAAGCAAGGATGTGTACTCTCACCACTTCTATTCAACACTACACTGCAGGATCCAGCCAGTGGAATATGGGAAGGAAGGAAGGAAAAATGGAAAGAAGGAAGAGACGGGGGAAGGAAAGGGAGGGAAGGAGGAAGAAAGGAAAGGGAGGAAAGGAGGGAGGGAAGGAAAGGGAAGAAATTAAAGGCATTAAGATTGGAAAGGAAGAAATAAAACTATCTTTACGCACAGACAATATATCCTATAGGCAGAAAATCTTAAGGAATCCACCAAAAATTACTAGAACTAATAAATGAGTTCAGGAAGGTCAAAAGATACAAATTCAATATTCAAAAATCAATTGTATTTCTATAAACTAGCAACAAACAAACCAAAAATAATTCTTTAATTCCATTCATGATAACATCAAAAACAATAAAATACTCAGAAATAGATTTAACAAAAGAAGTATAAGACTTGCACACTGAAAACTTTAAAACTTTACTAAGAGAAATCAAAAAAGCTCGAAATAAATGAAGAGACAGTCTGTGTTCATGGATTTTTTTAAAAAATTTATTTATTTAATTAATTTTTTTTTTTTGGCTGCATTGGGTCTTCGTTGCCGCACGCGGGCTTTTCTCCAGTTGCGGTGAGCGGTGGCTTCTCTTGTTGCAGAGCATGGGCTCTAGGCGCACGAGCTTCAGTAGTTGTGGCATGCGTGCTCAGTAGTTGTGGCTCACGGGCTCTAGAGTGCAGGCTCAGTAGTTGTGGCGCATGGGCTTAGCTGCTCCGCGGCATGTGGGATCTTCCCGGACCAGGGATCGAACTCATGTCCCCTGCATCGGCAGGCAGATTCTTAACCACTGCGCTACCAGGGAAGCCCTGTGTTGGTGGATTTGAAGACTTAATATTGTTGATGGCAATTCTCCCCACACTAATCTACAGATTGAATGTAATCCCTGTCAAAACCCCAAAAGAATATTTGCAGAAATTGGTAAAATTCATGTTGATATTGATCCTAAAATGTTTACAGAAATGCAAAAAATCCAGAATAGGCAAAACAATTTTGAAAAAGAAGAAAAAAGTTGAAGGACTTACACTTCCAGCTATCAAATTTTACTGTAAAATGAGAGTAATCAGAACAGTTTGATACCGTAAGGACAGACATACAGATCATGATTTTTAACAAGATATCAAGGTAATTCAGTGAGAAGAGGACAGTCTTTTCAACAGAAGAGTGTTACAACAACTGAACATTCATATACAAAAGATGAATTTAGACCCCTTCTCACACCATGCACAAAAATTAATGCAAAATGGATCATAAACCAAAAGTAAGAGCTAAAACTATAAAAACTTCTAGAAGAAAACAGAGAAGGAAATCTTCTTGAGTATGAATTAAGCAGAGTCTTAGATAACAACACCAAAATCATGATCCATAAAGAGAAAAAAAATTAATAAATTGGACTTCATCAAAATGTAAATCTTTGTGCTTCAAAATTCACCATTAAAAAAATAAAAAAGCAAACCAGACAGGGAGAAAATATTTGCCAATCATATATCTAATAAAGGGCCTGTATCTAAAACATCTAAAGAACATCTAAAGAACTCTTACAACTCAAAAACAAGATAAATAATCTAATTTAAAAATGAGCAGAAGATTTTAATAGATATTTCACCAATAAGATATGTAAATGGTTAATAAGCACAAGAAAATCATCACTAATCATTAGGGAAATGCAAATCAAAACCATAATGAAATGCCACTTCACAAGTACTGATACATGCTACTACTTGACAAACCTTGAAATGTTATGCTAAGTGAAGGAAGTCAGACACAAAAGGCCATATATTGTATGATTCCATTTATATGATATGTTCAGAAAAGGCAAATCTAGAGAGAGAGAGACAGACATAAAGTACATTAGTGGTTGCCTGGGGCTTGGAGTGGAACTAGGGAGTGACTACAAACTGGCACAACGGGTTCTGGGGGGGGATGAAAATGCTCTAAAACAGGATTGTGGGTGATGGTTTCACAACTTCATAAATTTCCTAAAAATCACTGAATGGTACACTTAAAATGAATTAACTGTACGGTATGTAAAGTATACCTCTATAAAGTTGTCTTTTTAAAAAACAAAAAGAGCTTGAATATGGTTGGAACTACTCTGTGAAGATAAGGGTAAGAAATTGCTTATAGTCAGAGAAAGAATGATGGTGACAGGAAAAAGAGGAGAGTTGGAGTGGAGTCACTAAGAAAATTTTGGACTCTGAGGCTCCTTACCACCATCCCTGTATCTTTCGCAAAGTTTATGAAAATCATTAAAAGGCTGATATGAGCGAAGGAGTTCAGTTTTCTGGTGTCACAGGACAAACATGGAACACCTCATGATGATGCAGCAGTGCAGGTGCAGAAAGAAGCATGGGAAAGCCAAAAAACAAGAACCAAGTAGACCTCCTTGGGAGGCGCTGAGTTGGCATTAAGGTGACAGCTCAACTTAACAAAGTTAAGAGACAGGGGATCCACAGCTGGCATCAGGTTAACCTGGTTTTGTTTGCTTTCTGTATTTCACCAGTTACATTTAAATTTTAGCAGGTAGTAGAGCTGACTATACAGCTATATATTTAAATGATTATAGTGATGCTACACAACTTCAAATGACTAATTTTAAAGAATATCAGTTGTTTTGGGGACCAGCACTCTGACCCTCCTTCTTTTGGTTAGAAACTCCTTCTTGATAAGGAACTCATTCCTTGAGATTGGGTGTTGCTGACACCATCACATCTCTCCCCCAAACCATACAGGACATATGACCCAGGACTGGTCAGAATCCCCTATATCCCTAAACACAGTAATTGGTTCAAGGAAGGACATGTGATCCAAGCCAGACCAATAACTGAGTTCCTGGATCTTTTCTGCCACAACTAAACTTGTAGGATTTGAGCCTGGGGCTGTCAATTCTCATTGTAACCATTTTGTTACAATTTTGTGGAAAATCTAGCCAAGACATGAAGAGGCCTGCTAACATCACCTGTATCCCTGGACCCAATGAACTCAGTTATATGAGTCAGCACTTTTTTATATGTGCAAATTAATCTGATTTGAGTTTCTGTCACTTGCAACCAAAAAGTCTCTTCTGTAAAAGGCCACTGAAAAAGCAGAGACATTTCAAGCGGTTGCCAAAGGGGCCCAAAAGATGCATCCCGGAAACTAAAGGGAACTAACTCTCTGTGGAGACTGAATTGACTAATGGAAAACAGGATGCAGGAGAAAAGCAGGTAGATAAATTTCCTCTTCTTCCACAGTCCCATCTACACATCTAAGGAACTGTTCCTCTGTCTAAAGATATCCTGTGTGGCCAAGCATGTACACCTGGCAAACGATCTCTCTCTAGCTCTTTGTGAAGCAGTGGCCAACAAGATAAGGTATCACCTTACATTGTTTCCTATCCTTCTCTTCACCTCCCTCTTCTCTTTTAATGTCCTGGGATTATGCCTCTCAGAAAAAACCTCAATTTTTTTTTTTTTTTTTTTTTTGGCTGCGTTGGGTCTTCGTTGCTGTGTGTGCACGGGCTTTCTCTAGTTGCGGTGAGCGGGGGCCACTCTTCATTGCAGTGCGTGGGCTTCTCATTGCGGTGGCTTCTCTTGTTGTGGAGCATGGGCTCTAGGCGCTCAGGCTTCAGTAGTTGCAGCATGCGGGCTCAGTAGTTGCGGCATACGGGCTTCAGTAGTTGTGACTCACGGGCTCTAGAGCGCAGGCTGAGTAGTTGTGGCGCATTGGCTTAGTCGCTCCGCGGCCTGTGGGGTCTTCCCAGACCAGGGTTCAAACCCGTGTCCCCTGCATTGGCAGGTGGATTCCTAACCACTGCGCCACCAGGGAAGTCCAAGCCTCAACTCTTAATCCTTGTTTCAGTCTCTATTTTCTAGGGAACCCAGACTAAAAGAGTACCTACAAAAAACCTACAGTAATCACCAGGCCTCATATTAAGTGAAACACAGAAAGCTTTCCCTTTGAGATTATAAACAAAATGAGGATGCTCAATTTTAACACAATGTTGAATAGAAATGGTAGTAAAAATCTGTACAGTAATGCAAGGTAATAGCCTGCAGACCAACACCAAAAAATAAATCAGTTACAAGGCTTGGAAAAGATAAAACAAAAATTCTTCATTTTCAGATGATACGGCTGTCTACATGGAAAATATAAAGGCCACAGGAGAGTAAGTAGGTTGACTGCAGCCTGATCTTCCCCCTCAGCTTTGTTCAGTCTATCCTGTACCAGGAGTTTCTCAAGTATGGAGCTGGAATATAAGGTCTCC
This sequence comes from Balaenoptera ricei, assembly GCF_028023285.1. Classification (NCBI taxonomy): domain Eukaryota; kingdom Metazoa; phylum Chordata; class Mammalia; order Artiodactyla; family Balaenopteridae; genus Balaenoptera; species Balaenoptera ricei. Next base: position 53,742,108 of record NC_082639.1, read on the forward strand.
TAAAAAAGACTGACCTTCTGTTTTCCTGAGAAAGCATAATAGTTCTGGTTGAATCAGTCCCACAAAGCTATTGTGTAACCTGAGGACTGTCCAGAGTTGAAAAGCCTGTGCCCATTTTGAAGAATCAAGGATTATTATTAAACTTTGGTAAAAATTTTTAAAAAAAGAAAAAGAAAATACAAAGGAATCCACAGATACATACTTAGATTTAACAAGAGTTTAGCAAGGTATATAGCTGATACAAAATTGTTATATACCTAAGGATAAATCTAACAAAAGATATGCAAGAACCTTACAGAGAAAACTACAAAATTTCATTGTGTGATATAAAGAAGACCTAAATAAATGGAGAGATACACCACAACCATGAATCAGTATTATAAGAATGTCATTTCTCCCCCAAATTGATGTACAGAGTCAATGCAATCCCAATCAAATTCTAATAGGATTTGGGAGTTTTTTGTTTGTTTTTGGTAGATTCTAAAATATACACGGAAATTCAAAAAGCTAAGAGCAGCTAAGACACTTTTTTTTAAGTTGGGAGGAGATATTCTACCAAATTCCAAAACTTATTATAATGAAAATTGTTTATAATTAGTGAAAAGATGTATAACCAGACCACTGGGACAAAATAGAGAGCCCATAAAAAGACCCACAAATAAGGACACACACATCTATTATAGACATGGCAGGACAGATCAATGGGGAAAGGAGAATCCATTCTGAAAAAATTAAAATTTCACACCATACGCATATCAAGTCCAGGTGGAATATAAACCTAAACACAAAGGAGGTAATTACAAAGTTTATTATAAATCAGATGACTATCTTAATGACCTCAGAGAATAAAATATTTCTTAAACAAGACCCCCAAAATACTAAACATTAAAAAAAAAAATCCTAATATACTGCATTAAAACTTAGTTTTCAAAAGACTCCATTTTGGACTTCCCTGGCTGCCCAGGGTTAAGACTCCGAGCTTCCACTGCAGGAGGCCCAGGTTCGATCCCTGGTCAGGGAACTAAGATCCCACATGCCGCAACGTGCAGCCCAAAAAAGAAAAAAAAAAAAAAAAAAGTAAAAGACTCTATAAAAAGGATTAAAAAACAAACCACAGTGTAGGAAAAGATATTTGCAAAACATATAATCAATAAATGATTAATCTACTGAATACATATAAAGTTCTCACACAAATCAATAAGAAAAAGACAATCCAAAGGGAAAAAAACAAGGAAGGAAAATGGCAAACTATTTAATTAGGTAACTTACAAAAGAGTAAATTCAAATGGTCAATAAACATACAAAACAGGGCTCAATCTCATTAGTTATCAAGTAAATATGTACTAAAACTTTTACAATAAGATAGCATCACGCATCCACCAGATAGGCAAAATGAAAAAGTTGGCAATACCAAGTGATGGTAACTATGCAAAGCAACATTGTGGGAGTGTAAATTTCCACAACTATCTTAGAAAACAGTTTGGCATTGCCTAATAAACTTGATGATAAATAAAACTGCTAGGACAAGCAATAAAAACCCAGCAATTCCACACCTGAGCATACCATAGAAAAACTCATGAACATATGTACCAGAGTATATGTACAGGAGTGCTCACAGCAACACTGTTTCTAATAGTCAAAAACTGGAAACAACCCAAATGTCCATCTACTGTAGAATGGAAAATTGTGGTATATTTATACAATGAAATAATATAAAGCAATGAAAATGAATGAACTTCAACTGCTTGTAACATCATGGCTGAATCTCACAGATATAATTTTGAGCAAAAGAAGACAGACAGAAAAGCAGACAAACATACAGTATGATTCTATTTAAATGAATTCAAAAATAAAAAATTATATTGCTTAGGGATGCATTCATAGGTAGTAAAAATAAAGAAAAGCAAGGAAATGGTTATCCCAAATGTCAGGACAGCAGCTTGGAGTGCTCTGAAGCAAAGGGTAAGATTTAGAAAAGGAGAGGCAGGATATATAAAAAAAAACAACAGAACAGTTATAGAGATGGAAATGAGCAGAGCATTTGTGGGGGTAAAGTGAAAACACCAGACTGACTAGTCCAAAATGTAAGCTAGAGAATAAGCAACAAGAGAAGGACCAGATTATAGATGACTAAAATGCAAGCAGGAGTTTGGATTTAACCCCATAAGAAGCCACTACGTTTATATTTTTGAACATAAGAATGCCATGATAAAAGCTGTGTTTTAGGGAGACTTCATTTGTAACACGTTTGAATTAGAGGAGGGAGAGACTAGATCAGCCATGACCTTGTTGTGAGGCAATGAAAGATGCTCCAAGGTGGCAGGGTGGCGTTCATTCCTACACTTCTTATGCGTCCAGTTTACACAGTTTCTGTGCTAAGCACTGGAGATAAAAAGACCTAGACCAGCCCTCAAAGAGCTCTGAAAAGCAGTAGAAAATAGGGGGAAAGGGGAAAGGAGGGCAAGCATGAGAAAGTTAAAAAGAAAAATTTAAAAAAAACTGTACCTCATGAAATCAGTGATGAACAAAAGAAAAAAGTGAAATTTTCCTAATTCTCAAGCGTTCTATAATCTAAGTACACATAAGGTAGCATGGTAAGCACTGCCATATGGCCCCAGGATTGATGAGAAAGAGAACATGCAGGAAGTACTGGTGACTATACCACATACATGTGAGAAAGCTGACTATAAAAGAAAAAGGAATGATTGGTTGGCAGCCAGAAATGCCAGAAGACTCGATGGTTCTTTGTTTTATGATGAGAAAGGCAGGATAAGTCTTATGGCTTAAGGGAAACATCCATAAAAAAGAATAGATTGAAGATGCTAGAAAGGAAAGGGAAAATTGTGAGATCAAGGTTGGGAGGAGGTGGCAAGGTATGGGATTCAAAGTACAATAAAACAGGTAAGTTTTAGGTACAAGACATCCTTTCAGGCTCAAGAGAAAGATGGTTGAACGATATGTCGGGACAGTCATATGCTGAGGTTAAAACGAAGGACTCATGTGGTATGGTCCCAAACTTTTCGGTAAAAGATGGGGTAGGGAAACAAAGATGATAAATAAGAGAAATTATTTGGAATAAACCTCATTTCAAATGATAAGACATTAATTAATAAAAGATCAACTCTGGGGACTTCCCTGGTAGCACAGTGGATGAGACTCTGCGCTCCCAATGCAGGGGGCCTGGGTTCCATCCCTGGTCAGGGAACTAGATCCCACATGCATGCCACAACTAAGAGTTTGCATACCACAACTGAGGAGCCCACGTGCCGCAACTAAGGAGCCTGCCTACCACAACTGAGGAGCCCGCCTGCCGCAACTAAGACCCCGGCACAACCAAATAAATAAATTTTTTTTTTTTTTTTTTAAAAAGATCAACTCTGGACTATTCTAGTCTCCCTCTAACACTACTCTGCAGCTCAGGAGCAAGAAATAGGTTAGACATTCAGCATTAACAGTTAGTGAGATGAGTACAACAGAAGGTCAGGGAAGTGGTATATGTGTCCAAAGTGATGAAACAGGCAGCACTGAAATAGTTGATACTATGTGGAAAGGATTTACTTTGATCAGGAGTGAGATTATGAATTGAACAAAGTAGATTAAAAGATTGGGCCTATTCAGCCAGAGTTATGAACAGATTCAAGACTAAAAACAATTGAGTTTATAAATAAGCCTATTTCCAGGAAATCCTACTCATGTAAGATTTTCCTCAGAAATAAAGATCCGATGAAAGCCTTTCATTAAATTCTGCTCCTTAGGCAGCAAAATGATACAAAATTAACAAAGATTAAGAAAACAAGGGTAGGGCTTCCCTGGTGGCTCAGTGGTTGAGAATCTGCCTGCCAATGCAGGGGACACGGGTTCGAGCCCTGGTCTGGGAAGATCCCACATGCTGCGGAGCAACTGGGCCCGTGAGCCACAACTACTGAGCCTGAGCGTCTGGAGCCTCTGCTCCGCAACAAGAGAGGCTGCGATAGTGAGAGGCCCGCGCACCGCGATGAAGAGTGGCCCCCACTCGCCGCAACTGGAGAAAGCCCTCACACAGAAACGAAGACCCGATACAGCCAAAAATAAAAATAATAAATAAAAAAAAAATTAAAAAAAAAAAAAAGAAAACAAGGGTAAGTTCTGGTATACTAATAGCAGCACTATTAGAAAATCTAGAACTACCACAGAAGAAAATATTTTGCAGCAAGAAAATACAGTCGAATAATAATAATTTAAGATCTGAAATCAGAGGACTAGGGTTTGAGCCTCAATTAAGGCAAATAATCTCATTCTCAGTAGGCCTCAGTTCTGCATCTGGATTATGGGAATAATAAATAACAGTAAATAACCATAATTCAAAAAGACACATGCACCCCAATGTTCATTGCAGCACTATTTACAATAGCCAGGACATGGAAGCAACCTAAATGTCCATCAACAGAGGAATGGATAAAGAAGATGTGGCACATATATACAATGGAATATTATTCAGCCACAAAAAGGAACGAAATTGGGTCATTTGCAGAGACGTGGATGGACCTAGAGACTGTCATACAGAGTGAAGTAAGTCAGAAAGAGAAAAACAAATATCATATATTAACACATATATGTGGAACCTAGAAAAATGGTGCAGATGAACCAGTCTGCAAGGCAGAAATAGAGACACAGATGTAGAGAACAAACGTATGGACACCAAGGGGGGAAAGTTGGGGGGGGGATGAACTGGGAGATTGGGATTGACATATATACACTAATATGTATAAAATAGATAACTAATAAGAACCTGCTGTATAGCACAGGGAACTCCACTGTACAGTAGAAACTAACACAACATTTTAAAACAACTATATCCCAATAAAAATAAACAAATAAATAAATAACAGTAAATAATATAGGAATAATAGCAGCAGCTAACATTTTTTGAATGCTTATTATGTTTCAGGCACAGTTCTAAGTGTCTTACATGTATTATCTCATTTAATCCTCAAATTAACCCTACAGAGGTTTTTAGCTCCACTTTACTGATGAGCAAACCAAGACAAAGAGGTTAGATCAACTGCCCAGAATTACACAGCTATTACTTGGTATAGGCAGAATTTCAACCTGGGTGATGTGACCTAGAGCCTACCTTCTTTACTATGTTCTTCTGCCCTCTGGGTTATGAAGATGAGAATGTGGTAAAAAGTGTTTTAAGTATACACAAATGTTCTTCATTACAGCTGAATATCAAGTGATATGACAAAATAATCCAAACAAAATCCTAGATCATTTATCTACAATCAACAGTCCATAAATTGTACCTATTACATACTAGGGAGTGATTACAAAGGTTAACAAGGCATATGCCTTGTCCTCAAAAAGTAGGGAGAGGGCTTCCCTGGTGGCGCAGTGGTTGAGAATCTGCCTGCCAATGCAGGGGACACGGGTTCGAGCCCTGGTCTGGGAAGATCCCACATGCCGCGGAGCGGCTGGGCCCGTGAGCCACAACTACTGAGCCTGCGCGTCTGCAGCCTGTGCTCCGCAACAGGAGAGCTTGCGATAGAGAGAGGCCCGCGCACCGCGATGAAGAGTGGCCCCCACTTGCCACAACTAGAGAAAGCCCTCGCACAGAAACGAAGACCCAACACAGCCATAAATAAATAAATAAATAAATAAAAATTTTTAAAAAAGAGTTCTCATCACAAAGGAAAACACTTTAAAAAAAAAAAAAAAAAAAAGTAGGGAGAATAGGGACTTCCCTGGAGGCTCAGTAGTTAAGAATCCGCCTGCCAATGCACGGGACATGAGTCCGATCCCTGGTCCGGGAAGATCCCACATGCCACGGAGCAACTAAACCCATGTGCCACAACTACTGAGCCTGTGCTCTAAAGCCCGCGAGCCACAACTACTGAGCCTGCATGCCACAACTGAAGCCCGTGCGCCTAGAGCCTGTGCTCTACACCAAGAGAAGCCACCGCAATGAAAAGCCTGTGCACCGCAACAAAGAATAGCCCCCGCTCACCGCAACTAGAGAAAGCCCACGCAGAGCAACAAAGATCCAACGCAGCCATACATACATACATAAATGTAGGGAGAACAGACAAGAGGCAATACTTGACATGAAGTCTGCTTTTCTATGATGAGCCAAGGTTAGTAGCACAATCAGTAATGCAGAATAAAGAGCTTTGAGAAATCACCAAATCACAGCCTCAAAAAATAACAGCACTAAATGCAAAGGACTAGGAAATAACTGAGCCAGAAAAGAGATCAGTATAATTCTTTTCAAAGTAAAGGTTTCTGAAAAATCATAAAGCTTTAAAAAAGAAAAATAAGTTTTCCAGTAGCAACAGGCTTTTCACAGAGCAACAAAGTTCATACAGGTATATCATAAAAAGGATTATTACTTCCAAATAATAGTCCTAGGCCATATTATAAATCCTGTAATAATAAAAAAAAATAGTGATACTTACTGTGCACTTACTATCTAAAAAGCACTGTCATAAGCATTTTATACGTATGGATTTATTTAATCCTTACAACAATCCTATAAGGTGAATCCTACTATTAACCCCATTTTATAGGTAGGGAAAATGAGGCAAAAGTGAGGGGAAGTAACTCGCCCAAGTTTACACAATGGGGGGCAGTGCTAGGATGTCAAACCAGGCAGTCTGTCTCCAGAGTTGTGCTATACTTCCCCCAGTAGGAAACTAAGAAGCAGAACAAGAATTTATTCAGAGGTATTATTCAGCCATATTTGGTAACTTGGAGGAAAGTACCTTTCATTCACAATAAGCAGATAATAATTCATCATCTATAGCAGTTCTGTCCTTGGTCTTCCCTCCAGATTAAGCCTGTGCATTCCTCCTCAACTATCTCATCTACTCCTCTGGCTTTAATTACAATCTACTTGCTGATGACTCCCAAATCTAGATCTCCAACCCAATCTCTCTTCTGCACCTTAAACCTGTACCAACAGCCTCATAGACACTTCTCTTTGAATGCTCCATGAGCACCTCAAAATCTACATGTCCAAAACTGAATCATCATCTCCATCCCACCTCATTTCCCACCCTCACACCCATTCTTCCTCCTGTCCTCCCTTATCTCAACAACTGCCTCCATCCTGGTTGCCCAAGTCAGAAACTTGGATGTCCTCCCAGACTCTTCAGTCTTCCTCACCTTCCTTATCCAAGCAATCATCAATCACTGCCATGCCTACGTCCTAAGTATCTCTCCAATCAATGCATGTCTCTTCATTTCCATTGCCTTACTTACTTTTATAACTTTACATGGCTATACTAATTTGAATTTTTTTGTTGTTTTACAAAACTGGTTATCTTTTTTTCTTGTGTTTTGTCATGTCCTATCTGAGAACAAATTCCATGAATGGAGAACAGACATTGTATGTACTTCACACCTAACTCCCCAATGTGCACTTTCTTGATCAGCACAATGTTCTCAGAGATAAGCTTTTGGTTCTATTTAAGAGAAATTAATACTAAGCATGCATGTCAAGTAATACATTTATTTTTAAATGGCACTGCCTTCAGAAACAAAACCGTTATTTTACAAAAAATTTTTTTAAAAGAACAAAAGTAATAATTTCCTATTAAGTCTATCACAGCTCCCTAGGTTATACTAATTATTGTTAAGTGTTCCGTGATAGCTAGTAAAGGCCATACACTGTACTAAACCCTTTACACAAATTTTTCCGTTTAATGTTCACAACAACTCTATGAGCTGGGTACCGTTTTTTTTACCCATTTTCCAGACAAGTAAAGCTTAAGAGAACTTAAACAATTTGGCCAAGGTGCCAACTTAGAAAATAAGAGTCAGGATTTAAGCCCGTGGTCACAGTCTGAGCTTATGCTCTTAAGCACTTGCTATTTTGTCTCTTAAGGAGAAAATGAAATATGTGTTTTAAAGCTCGAAAGAAAAAAAAAAAAAAGCACAAAGCTTAAATGAAAGAGATGTTAGTTTTAAATGAAAAAGTGCCAAAATAGAGTAACACTATGGAAGTTCAAGCAGTTAAGAAACGACCTGTTTGGTAGGTCCCAAAATCTTTAATAAACATCAGCAAACTAAAAAGATCCAGAGTCACAGAAATACAATTGTCGAAAAAGTAATACATTCGAATGTTTCTTTCTTCTCTTAGGACTTCGATTAACAGAAATATGGTCTTATTACACAAAAAAATGTCTAGTGTCATACACACTGATATATTTCACAATGAAAGTCTACAAATATTAGAATCCTCCACCGTAATTCAATTTTTAGTTTTAGGGGGGAGAAAGGTGGCAACCTCCCCACCCCAAGTAGGTGAAAAGCTCAGAAACCGCAACCTTGATCGCTTGCTCATTGCTAGACTCCTAAAACACGAGTCAAAGGGCCGGTGTATAAACACACTGCCTATCATCCATCTTCCTCTGGAGCGATGAAAAACACCGGCGCAGTTTACATTCACACGCTACTAGGATCAAGCTCCAGCCTACAATTCGTCAGATCGGGCAGCTGGACACCGAAGGTGCAGACCACAAGCTCTCAACTTTTCATTTAGGCCGTACGTTTTCGATTCTGGGGGCACGAGCCCACTCTGAATTGGACCCCTGGGTGCAAAGAGGATTCCTGTCAGATTTCTGGGAAGGGTGAGAGGCTTGAAGAAGGGGCGGCCTCGCACCGGCCGGGAGCCCGCCGCGCGCCGAATCTTTTGTTGGGGTGGAGACGAGGGCGGACCCCCGCACCCTCCAGAGGGGCAACGGGGGTGGGCGGGGAGAGGGAGAGGGAAAGGGCCCCGGCCAGCCCGGGGGTGGGGACACAAAGAATTTGGGAAGCGCCGAGCGCCCGGCCAACGAGCTTCCCCCGCCCGCCCTTCAATAAGCCGACGCGAACTCCAGGCCCGGGGGCCCGAGGAGCCGGCGGAGGCGGGCGCACGGGGCTCTCAGTGCCCCTGGACGAGGCGCGGGCTAAGGGCCGGGTTCGGAGGGCGGCGCCAGGCCTCGGCGGCCGCCGCGAACCCCTCCGCCCCTCCGCCCAGCCGCCGACCAGGCCGCGGGATCCCGGCGTCCGCGTCGCCACACCCACCCGCTTCCTAGGCCCGGGCCGGGAGGACTCTCCGACTCTTCCCCCGGCTACGGCGGCGCGCCCCACGCCCCAGATTTACCTACTGATCTTCTGGGCAAAGGCGCGGCGTTCGGCCATGGCTGCTAAGGCGGCTGCGGCGGTCTGGGCGCGGACGGGCGGGCGCGTGCCTCCTCACTCGCGCTCCCTCCCTCGCCGCCTCCGCCAGTCCCTGCTCCGGACCCAGGAGGCTGGGGCTGGCGGCCGGAGCCGGGAACGAGCCCGGCCGTAATGCTCCTGAGAGGCGCGCAGCAAGAAACCGCTCCTCCCCTCAGCGCGTCAATCCCCTCGGGAACCCTGGCTTCGGAACGCAGCTGCGGCCCACGGAAGCGAAGAGGAAGACTGGGGCGTGGAGGGAGCGAGCCGCAGGCTCTGGCCTCCCGGCTGCCGCGGGGCCCGCATGACCGAGAGGACGCAAAGAGAAGCTAGAGAGGGGCCAGCGACCTGGCGAAGCAAGAGAATAAGATAACCGAGCTCGTTGGGGGGGAGCCTGGCTCTCCCGAAAAGGAACGGAAGGAAATGGAAGATGGGCTTTGCCAAGGCGGCTGTACTTTGCCGCCCGGGATGGCTGGGTCCACGTTCCTGCAGCACCCATCTCCGAGTAGTTGAAAGCACTTTCTGTTCTGCTGCGACCTTGTGATTGGTTTTTTCTTACAGAAAAAGAGCCAGAAAAGAGCTTTTTCCTGCAGAGGTAACGATAATAATAGTTGACTTGTGGTGCTAAGCCAGGCACTGGATTAAAGTTTTACATGCATGCATGATTTTACTTAATCTTCACAACAGCTCTTGGAAGTAAATTATTATCCTCATTTTAGAGAAAAGGAATTTGGTTCAGAGAAACTAAGCGACTGGCCCCGGGTCACACAGATGGTAACCTCTTCAACCGAAGGTCAAACCCTGAGCCCAAGCCTTTTCTTTGAAGACACGTGTTTCCCCGTTAGTAACACTCTTCCTGAGACTATTAGGTATCCCTTTTGAATCTCATTTTTCATGTATATATATGTTGAACCAGATGAGCGCTAATGTACTTTACCATTTTGATATTCTGTTAAGTAATCTGTATATTTACCAATCAAACTGATCTTGCCCATCAAATCCTATAAAACAGGGATTAGCAGAAATCATGTTTCATTATTCTGTTGTAATCCCAGTGTCTAATGTGTTTGGCTCCTAATGCATATTTGCTGATTACTCATGTTACGGTGAAACTAAGAAAAATACCTTGGTTTCTTTAGTACCTTTCTCTTAAGTGTTGCAAGAATTTAATATGTGTATTTATTTATTTATTTATTTATTATGGTCTTGCTGTGTCCTTGTGAAGTATGTTGGATACTTCTTTTCCTCTCTTTTACAGTTAGAAAGTCAGCAGCATGGAGCCATTAGTTCATTTGCCCAGAGTCACACATTGAGTCAGAGGTGAAAGCCTCAATTAGTCAGATCCATAACTTCCTGTCAGATCCACAGTGCTCTAACCAGTGTGGAAGACTTCATTTATTTTGTGTAACAATGCTCATTCCAGTAAAGGTGGTCTATTCAAAGAGGTACATATGTAGCTTCTTGCCAAGTGTAGTACAAAGTGCTGTTCTTAGGAAGTTTGAGTCCATTGGGAAACATGAAACAGCTACTCAAAGAACTACATGTCAAGGCTAACACTGTATGCTGGCCTTTAAGACCCTCCATGATAGGAACCCAATCTTATGCTGCCACCTCCTTACTATGTGACCTTGAGCAAGTTACTTAACCTCAACTCTAAAACAGGGTAATAGTTGTACCTACTTGAAAGAGTATTATGAGGATTCATTGAGTTAATTCACACACAGTTCTTAGAACAGGGCCTGGCATATGGTTAAGTACTATACATATTAGCTGCTGTTATTATTATCACTGTTATTATCGTTATTCATCCTACCCTTAAGCTTGTCCTGGGTGCTTGATAGTCTCTGAATCGTTTGTCTGCTCTCATGCTCCCAGCCAGATGTTATATGCCTTTATCTCTGCTCTCCAAACATCTTTTCACTACTCTCTCAGAGAAATGACCACATTTTACTTTGAATGGTTCTTTGTGTACATGACTCACTAGTTGCCAAAGTGTCTGAAAGGACATTGCATGCACTGTGCAGCTTGGTGGGAACATTTAGAGCAGGAAGAGGACAAGCTGTAAGCAGGCTAGACAGAGTCTGGGGAATACTTCAAGCAAGAATGGTGGTCCCCACCTCTGGGGAACAGCTGACGTCACAGACAAGTCCAGTGTGGGCAGGTATCCATGTCCCACAGGAGTCCAGTCTCAGGGATATGTGTGGAGCTCAACAGAGGGACTGAGAGGGGAATTGTTTTGGCTGACCAGCGTCCATGCTCCCCACACTACCCACTGTGTGTGTGTGCACACCCGCACATACAGCCCACACACACAAACACACACACACACACACAGGTCTCAGTCCACCAGTCTCAACCACCACACTTCTATGGAGCAAATTCCCCCAGCCCAGTTTCAAGGATGAGCATTGGCCTAGGCCTGGCCAAGCCGAGCAGCACATTCCCCTGGCTTCTGTAACTGGTTTAGGGGTAGGCACATGAGTCAAGCCAAGACTGTTGGGCCCAATCAAAAGTAAAATTTGCATTTGCTGTACTAGCGGCCTCCATTTAAAGAAGGCCTGCCTGCGAGTGAAGCCAGACACAGCAGAGAGGAGAGCAAAAGATGGAAAAAGACTCCTTATAACATTACTTGAGCCTTGGACTTTGCAGTAACATGAACTGATAAAGTGCTAGGGGGAGGGGTGCCTTGTTTTGTTTCTGTTTTGTTTTTGCTTAAGCTAATTTGAGTTGGGTTTTCCTGTCATTAGCAAACAGGAAAAATTAGTGCTAAAACAGGAAAAATTCAAGAAGCTACGTATAAGTTCTAGATAGTATCAGTTCTCAGCATCAGGTGAAGACAAGATGTTCATTTCATATGAGGTGGAGAAAACTGGATGGAGTTTAACTCCATGTTTAACCCAGTTAAAACTTTCTGGAAAGGCTCATTGGAACTCTGGGAGCACCAATGGCCCAGCCATTGACTGGGATTCAGAACCCAAGTTCCCCACTGATAGAAAGATACTGGCAAAGGAATTACCAAGGGCCAGGACCAACTTGGCTGAATAGCCTTAAAATAGTTATAGGTGAGAAAGCCTCAGGACACTTTTCTCACTAGATGTACACAGTGTTCTAAAGTCCTTCAAGCAGAAAACTTAGGGATACAGCAGGAAAAAAGAAAAAAGGGAGGAAAGTCACATTCGTTTCACATTTTAACTTTTATTGGGCTCAAGTTTCCACCTTTAATATAGCACTAAGGAGCGTAATGATTGTGGCAAGGTCAAGGTTCTAAGGCCACAGTACAAACGGGCAGTTTTTGTGTCGTAAGGAATAAAATTCTGGCTTTGCGGGCAGAATGTATTCTCTTTGGGGATTTCTGGGGGGGGGGTGGTTAGGGAGTGCTTTCTTTTTTCAGGCTTGAGCTTTTATGAAGCACCACTGGATTCATGCAATAAGAGCAACATGGGGCTCCCTCCAATGAAGGCTCTAGGAGGGCGAAAGTAGTGGCCTGGAGGAAAGGAGGACTCGGCCATGCCACTTAGGCTTACCTCAGTCCCAAACTGAAGCCGGGGAGTTGGGCACAAAGTCCAAGCTAGGGATGGTTTGGCTGCCTTGTCCTCTGTCATTCACTCTCCCCTACTACCTAGCAAATGGGATTTTTGCAAGGGACAATTCAGGGATCCTAAACCTGACCACGCTTCACAACGAATAGCACCCATGTTTACCCTGTTATAATGCTTGATACATTATTCAATTATTGCCCATTTATCCATGTACGCCATCACACTTGATCTCCTGTTCACCATCGTATTTTCAGTATCTAATATACTGCCCGATACATTATAATCACTCAGTAAATATTTCTGAGTGAATTAATGCCATGGACTAAAGTATTTTGAGATCCTGCCCTAATTTACATTTCCCCCAAAGCAGAGCTTGAGACACAACTTGGAAGCAGGCAGTTTATTAGGGAAGAGATCCTAGAAGCTGGAGAGAGGGAGTAGAGAGAGTCGACTAGAGAAGAGAAAGCCGGTAAAGGGGGCATTATTGAGTGTTAGCACAGTGGGCTACAAAGCTTAATCCTGCCTGCCACCCTCCGGAGAACTGTTTAGTATGCACTTCAGAATTGGCCCTGTGAGGTTGAGTATTTAGCTACCCTTGGTTGAAGGCTGATCCTCGGGACATTAACTACTCCCACACTCCATGCTGTAAAAAGCTGAGCGATATGGTAGGTGCTTCAGGTAGGAAGCCATCCGTGTGCATAACTGTCCACCACAGCTGCAGCTAAAATCAGAGATGAGCTGTGGGGAAGAAGTATGAAGCACCAATAGTTTCTATTACAGACCCCCTGCAAGTGACACAGGGACTACAGTTAACAATCCTCCTAAAACAGAATGTATGCCCCTCATGGTTCTCTAGCTGGGAAGGGCCCAAAGGCCAGCCTACCCCAATCAAAATGGCCTGAAATGTAGGCTCAGTGCCCACTTTAAAAACAAGCTCAAGTTATGTCTTTTCTGAATGAGCTGTATTCCAAGGTAGTCATATTTGATGAGGGAAAGTTATTTTAGAAGAATTTGAGCTAACAAATGCAGAGGTAGTGTAGACTCCGGTGAAATAGTGAATCTAGACCTGTACTATCCATTAACCGCTTGTCACATGTGACCATTTACATTTAAGTTAATTAAAATTTGAGTCATTTTTCAGTTGTATTAGGCATATTTCAAGTACTCAATAGCCACATGTGATTAGAGGCTGCCATATTGGACAGTGTACAGATAGAACATTTCCATCGTCATAGAAAGTTCTATTGGACAGCACTGACCCAAACATTATAGCTGATAAACCATTAAATAAGAGCCTGTTGGAGAATTTTAAATGGTTGGGTTAGGCCAATAAGAGCAGAACCCACTGATTAATCTTAACATCACAAAAAATTCAATCAGTCACTGGATTCCTCCTCATGTGATGTAAAGAGGAGATGTTTAGGATGTATACAGTACCACCTATGAAATATTTCTGTCAGAAGTTTAAACCCAAATATGATCAAGCCTCTGGATCTAATTATGAGCCTATAGAAAATATAGGGGTTGGGGGAACATGTTAAATAATACCCCAGGGTTGCAATTAGCAAAATTGAGAATATGGTAAATTGTACAGGACATAATGACCTGGTTCCTTCAAGAAATAAGTAGCAAGGAATTTTTAAAAGATTAAATGTAGAATAAAAGCACAAGGAACAAAAGGTGAATTGAACATCATCAAAATTAACAACTTTTGTGCTTCAAAAGACACCACCATCAAGAAAATGAAAAAACAAAACAAAGAATGGGAGAAAAGTTTTGCAAATCATTTGTCTCATAAGAGACTTCTGTCTAGAATATATAAATGACTCATATCAATAATAAAAAGACAAATAACCTAATTTTAAAATGAGGAAATGATTCGAATACTCGTTTCTCCAAAGAAGATATGCAGATGGCCAATACACATATGAATAAAGTGTTCAACATCATTAGTCATTGGGGAAATGCAAATCAAAACCACAGAGAAATATCACTTCACACCCATTAGGATGACTAGCATCAAAAGGACAGATATTAATAAGTGTTGATGAGGATGTGGAGAAATTGGAACCCCCTTATACTGCTGATGGGAATGTAAAATGGTGCAGCTACTCTGGAAAACGGTCTAGCAGGTCCTCAACATGTTTAAATATAGAGTTGCCATGTGACACAGAAATTCCATTCTTAGGTATATACCCAGGAGAAATGAAGACATATGTCCACACAAAAACTTGCACATGAAATGTTTATAGCAGCATTGTTCACAATAGCCAAAAAAGTGGAAACAACCCAAATGCCAATCAACTGACGAATGGATAAAATGTGTTATATCCATACAATGGAATATTATTTGACAATAAAAAGAAATAAAGCACTGATACATGCTACAACATGGATGGATCTTGAAAACATTATGCTAAGTGAGAGAAGCCAGACACAAAAGGTCACAAGTTATATGAAACGTGTGGAATAGACAAAGCCATAGAGACAGAAAGGAGATTAGTTCTTCCCAGGGGCTGAGAGAAAGGGAGAATGGAGAATGACTGCTAATGGCTTTAACGTTTCTTTTGGGAGTGATTAAAATGTTCTATAATTAATTGTGATGGCTGTACAACTCTGTGAATATACTAAAATCTATGTAAATTTTACACTTTAAATGGGTGCATTGTATGGAATGTGAATTACATCTTGAGCTGATTTTATTCACAACACTCTGACACCAAATATGTGGAGTTTTTTTCCCCACACCAACCAATTCTTCAATTCTCCAAACACCAACTGGGTGTCTGTAGTTCATTTCAGTTTTAACACAACCTACCTGGGTTTTGCATAGACCCCACAAGTTAAGAGCTCAATCCTGCAACATTACCCCCACCTAAGAAGACAGCTGCAAGTCATAAGCTACCACTTGTACTTCTGACCAACCGGCTATAAATTCAGTGGGCTCCCACAATCCCCTTCCCAGTTTCAATAATTTGCTAGAATGGTTCACATAAATATATTAAGTGATACTAAGAATTATTATTTTCTGGGTATCTTCCCTTTGTTCCTCCAGAACCGCTCTCCACCCTACTCTCTGCTCCAGAAGGCTGGCCTCTATGGATTATATCAGTAGGGCTCCCATGCCCTTTAGCCATTAGATGGATTAGGCCAGTGAGAACTACTAGCAAAAGAAGAGAGGGAGGGAGGAGAGTAATGTCAGGGTACCATTCCCCTGTCTCCCTCCCTGCAAGATCACCCTACTGTGTCTCTTGACCAAAGGTCATTGCTTTTTTCAGTGTAGCCCACTCTATAGATTCTTTCTTTTTCCAGGTTCTGGTAACCACTCCCTCCCCATATCCTTATGGGTCTGGAGGTGGTACCAACTCAGTCACTTACCCTAGGTTACTGTACTATACCTTGTGGTTCCCCTATACCCACAACCTTTAAATAAACCCTCTTAAAGTTATCTTATTTGAGTGTATCCTCTGTTTCCTGTTGAAACCTTGATTTAAGTGTGATAAGGGTTTTGCGGTTGTACAAAAGGAAGTGGGGTGGGGGGATCTTTTATTCTTTTAAGATACATTCTGAAATGTTTATTAACGAACTGATATAAGGTCTGGAATTTGCTTTAAAAATAATCCAACATGATTGATGTTTAGTAGGTACAGAGTTTCAGAATTAAAAGATGAAAGAGTTTCAGAGATCTGTTGTACAACAATGTGAATATACTATTGAACTTTATACTTAAAAATGTTAAGATGGTAAATTTAATGTTATGTACTTTTTACCACACACACAAAAATGATAATCCAACGTGGGCTTACGTTGATAATTGTTGAAGCTGGGTGATGGGAGCATGGGGATTCATTACCTCATTCTTTTTAAGCTGAAAGAAAGAAAAGAAAACAGTCCCAAATTAGTATGATATCAGAAGGGAGAAGACAACCCGCTGATTAGAGAAGATAGAAAGAGAGTTGAAAGCTCAGAGAATGAATCTATCATGTAGCCAGACTAAAAGGCCTAAGAAGCTAGGGGTTAAAGAAATAAAGCAAGTAGAGGTAACATTGGGGCAAGGGCCAGCTTGAAACCAATTTCAGTGGTACCCTATTGTGCCATTCTTATTTCATGTCACTAGGCTAGGATCTGAAACCTGATGGGGATTATTGATCTGGATTTGGGCCCAGATGAGGCCAATGTTCTTTAGGAACAGTAGGGTAGATCTGGAACAAGCAGGTCTGACACAGAAAGGAAGGAGAAGCACCAAAGTTCAAAAGAGTTGGAGTCATGGAAAGGTTCTGTCAGGTAGGAGATCCTATGTGTTGTAGGCTGTGGGGAATGACTAAGAGGAGAGAGAACAATTGAAAATCTGAAAGAGACACTTGATAACCTTGAGATAAAGAGGTACCTTTCATTTGCTACCTGGGGAGGGAAGAAAAGGATGGAAAATCACACAGCATTGTAGAGGTAGAAATAAGAGAAATTGAGGGAGCTACCTTCAGATAGCATTCCATTTTCTCACTAAATGTAACCATGTAATGCCGGTATATTCATTTTCAATCACTGTATAACCAAAGGTGACCATTGTCATACATTCATCACAAAATATAACCTATGAAGTGAGTGCCTATCTCGTATCCACAAGTCCTGCCCACATGCTTGGGGAAGGCTTATACAAAACATGTATACCAGGGGCAGGAATCTGGGGGACCATCTTAGAATTCTGCCTACCACAACCAGGAAAGGATGGGAATCGTGGATGTATGGGGTCATTGCTAGAAATGGTTCAGTTCTAGATAATTGTTAAGGTAGTAAATTTTCTGTTATCAGTATCATGTGGCACTGGGACAAGTATGAAAAAGAGTTGTGGAATATTCTTTTTCCAAATATTTCAAAGAATTGCATAACTTCCTCTGTTTGGGGACTACTAGGTGTAGCCTTGCTTAAAGATAGACGATTACCTCTTAAGAATGCTGCCTAACCCCATAATTATGTGATTCTGAAATAGAATGTCATCTAGCACCTTAGTTTTGGTATTTGCTATTTTAATCTATGTGTAATTTGGTTTAAAGTTCACTGCTTTCGGGACTTCCCAGGTGGTGCAGTGGTTAAGAATCCGGCTGCCAATGCAGGGGACACGGGTTCCATCCCTGGTCCAGGAGGATCCCACATGCCACGGAGCAACTAAGCCCGTGCGCCACAACTACTGAGCCTGCGCCCTAGAGCCCGCGAGCCACAACTGCTGAGCCCGTGAGCCGCAAATTCTGAAGCCTGCATGCCTAGAGCCCATGCTCTGCAACAAGAGAGGCCACCGCAGTGAGAAGCCCACACATCACAACGAAGAGTAGCCCCCGCTCGCCACAACTAGAGAAAGCCCGTGCGCAGCAACAAAGACCCAACACAGCCAAAAATAAATAAATAGATAGATAGATAAATAATAAAAAGAACAAATTTTCACTGCTTTCTTTACTGGTTTAGCTCTATAATATCACACAATTTTTTTACAATAGGTGGGATATTCTATTAAGACAATTTTTTTAAAATTTTTTATTTTATTTATTTATTTATGGCTGTGTTGGGTCTTTGTTTCTGTGCGAGGACTTTCTCTAATTGTGGCAAGTGGGGGCCACTGTTCATCGCAGTGCATGGGCCTCTCACTATTGCGGCCTCTCTTGTTGGCGGAGCACAGGCTCCAGACGCGCAGGCTCAGTAATTGTGGCTCATGGGCCTATTTGCTCCGCGGCATGTGGGATCTTCCCAGACCAGGGCTCGAACCCGTGTCCCCTGCGTTGACAGGCAGATTCTCAACCACTGCGCCACCAGGGAAGCCCTATTAAGACAATTTTGAATCAGATTCTGACTCTGCTTCCGTCTCTGCTGCTGGCTCAAATACATTACCTAATATCACTGAATTTCACATTCTCTACTTCTCAAACAGAGATTACAATAGATAGTTCTGAAAGATTTTGTGAAAATAATTGGTTCTACAAAAATAGTTTAAAAGCTCTAAGTAGAAAGAACTTAAATACTGCTATAAAAACTCACTTTTATTTGGCATGTTTTTTCAAGGTACATTTTTTCAAACAAGAATTACCTAGCCAGCCCCTTAAGGTTGTCAGCTCTAAAAGTTTGTATATTTTTACTTTTCCCTATATAATGTATTTGTAAATCATAAACCTGGAAGAAACCTGAGAGCTTATCTAGCTCAAGTGAAGTGGAGTGAAATGACTTCAACTAAAACCATCCAAGTAGTGGCAGAACCAGGTACAAAACTCAGGTCTCTATATTCCATTTAAATGCTATTTTCATGACTCCATGGTATCCATTCGTTCACTGCCTTTTATTCACTAACTGAATAAATATCTTTTGAGTGCTACTGTGTGCCAGGGTTTGTCCTAAGGCATGACGATACACTATTAATGAGAAAATCATCCTTGCTCTCCAGGAAATTGGTAGGGGAGGGGTGTGGAGATAATAGACAAATAAACAGGCAGTTCTTTGATAAAAGTATGCACAGGATACTTTGGGAATACATAAGAGGGGACTCTAACCAATTCTCGGGTGGGCAAGAAAAACTTCCAAGAGGAGGAGACATGAATTCTAAAGGACAAATAGAAACTAGCCAGGCAGAGAAACTAGTGAGGGTGGGGAATGGGCATTCCAGGCAGAGTAAACAGCATGTACAGGTGCACTGAGGTATGAGAGCTTGGCTTATTCTGTGAAGCTGCAAATGGGTCTATGTGATTTGAGCTTGGCACACAAGGCAGGGAATGATAAGAGGTAAGACTGGAGAGATAAAGCAGAGGCCAGATTATGTAGTGTTTGGTGTGCCAGGCTAAGGAATATAAAGTACACACTGAAAGAGATGGCATAGGAAGTAGAAAATGGCAGGAAACAACCTGACCAAATTTAAATTCTATTACAATGATTACTCCAACTTTAGTGAAGAAAACAGATTAAAGAGAAGTTGAAAGTGGGGACAGGTAGACAAATCGAAACGTTGTTGTACTAATCCAAGTGTATCACTCTATAGATCTGGTAACTGTAACAGAAACCCAAATTACAGGGGTTTGCACAAGATAAAAGTTTTTTCCTCACTTAGTCATGGGATAAGCAACCCAGGGCTGGTAGAACAGTTCCAGGACATGGACTGTCAGGTGTTGTCCTCATTTGCATGTTCCAAGATGTTACCACTACCACATAACACGTTACAGCCTGAGATATAGTAAAATGGAGAAGAGGATATGTTTTCCTTTAAGTTTATGACCTGGAAGTTCCACATCACTTCAGCTCATATCCCATTAGCCAGAATTTAAACATATGACCATTGCCTATCTGCAAGGATAGCTAGGAAATATAGTTTTTATTCTGTGAGGCCATGTGTGCAGTTAAAAAACAAGGGTTTATTATCATAAACAAAGGGGAGAATGAATTTCCTGGGGGACAATTAGCAGCTTTCTATCATACAATGTAAGAAAAAAAAGGACCTGATCCCCAAAGCCCTCTATAGATTCAGTTCAATCCCCATCAAAATACCAATGGCATTCTTCACAGAAATAGAAAAAACAATCCTAAAATTTGTATGGAACCATAAAAGACCCCAAATAACCAAAGCAATCATTAGAAGAAAAACAAACAAACAAACAAACCCAGAACTATCACACTTCCTGATTCAAACTGTACTACAAAGCTACAGTAATAAAACTGTATGGCACTGATACAAAAATAGACATCTAGACCAATGGAAAAGAATCGAGACCCCAGAATTCAACCTTTGTTTATGTGGTCAACTAATACTCTACAAAGATCTAAGAACACCCAATGAGAAAAGAATAGTCTCTTCAATAAACTGTTTTGGGAAAACTAGACAAACACATGCAAAGCAATGAAATTGGACCCCTATCCTACACCATTCACAAAAATTAACTTGAAATGGATCAAAGTCTTAAACATAAGACCTGATACTGTAAAGATCCTAGAAGAAAACATAGAGAAGTTCCTTGATATAGATCTTGGAAATGATTCTTTTGCATATGATACCAAAAGCACAAACAACAAAAGCAAAAATCAACAAATTGGGAGTACATCAAACGTAAAAGCTTTTGGGCTTCCCTGGTGGCACAGTGGTTAAGAATCTGCCTGCCAAGGCAAGGGACACAGGTTCGAGCCCTGGTCTGGGAAGATCCCACATGCCGTGGAGCAACTAAGCCCGTGCGCCACAACTACTGAGCCTGTGTGCCTAGAGAACGTACTCCACAACAAGAGAAAGCATTGCAACGAGAAGCCTGTGCACTGCAACGGAAGAGTAGCCCCCACTCACCACAACTAGAGAAAGCCCACGCACAGCAACGAAGACCCAACGCAGCCATAAATAAATAAATAAATAAATAAATAAATAAATAAAAACATAAAAGCTTTTGCATAGCAAAAGAAACAATTCACAAGATTAAAAGGCAATCTACAGCCTTTTTCCAGCAAGCTACAGGCTGTCTGCATCTCAGGAGTGGGTCCCAGGACAGCTCTTGAACTGGGGGAACATGCATCAGCCTTTTTCACAAATCAAACTCTGCCGTGTGGGTGAAAGACTCTTGGTGCTCCAGCCAGGCATCAGGGCTGTGCCTCTGAGTTGGGAGAGCCAACTTCAGGACACTGGTCCACAAGAGACCTCCCAGCTCCATGTAATACCAGACTGCGAAAATCTCTCAGAGATCTCCATCTCAGCATCAAGACCCAGAGTCACTCAACGACCAGCAAGCTACAGGGCTGGACACCCTAAGCCAAACAACTGGCAAGACAGGAACACAGCCCCATCCATTAGCAGAGAGTCTGCCTAAAATCATAATAAGGCCACAGACACCCCAAAACACACCACCAGACGTGGACGTGCCCACCAGAAAGACAAGATCCAGCCTCATCCACCAGAACACAGGCACTAGTCCCCTCCACCAGGAAGCCTACACAACCCACTGAACCAACCTTAGCCACTGGGGACAGATACCAAAAACAACAGGAACTACGAACCTGCAGCCTGTGAAAAGGAGACCCCAAAGACAGTAAGTTAAGCAAAATGAGAAGACAGAAAAACACACAGCAGATGAAGGAGCAGGGTCAAAACACACCAGACCTAACAAATGAAGAGGAAATAGGTAGTCTACCTGAAAAAGAATTCAGAATACTGATAGTAAAGATGATCCAAAATCTTGGAAATACAATAGACAAAATACAAGAAACATTTAACAAGGATGTAGAAGAACTAAAGAGGAACCAAGCAACAATGAAAAACACAATAAATGAAATTAAAAATACTCTAGAAGGGATCAATAGCAGAATAACTGAGGCAGAAGAACGGGTAAGTGACCTGGAAGATAAAATAGTGGAAATAACTACTGCAGAGCAGAATAAAGAAAAAAGAATGAAAAGAACTGAGGACAGTCTCAGAGACCTCTGGGACAACATTAAACGCACCAACATTCGAATTATAGGGGTCCCAGAAGAAGAAGAGAAAAAGAAAGGGACTGAGAAAATATTTGAACAGATTATAGTTGAAAACTTCCCTAATATGGGAAAGGAAATAGTTAATCAAGTCCTGGAAGCACAGAGAGTCCCATACAGGATAAATCCAAGGAGAAACACGCCAAGACACATATTAATCAAACTATCAAAAATTAAATATAAAGAAAACATATTAAAAGCAGCAAGGGAAAAACAACAAATAACACACAAGGGAATCCCCATAAGGTTAACAGCTGATCTTTCAGCAGAAACTCTGCAAGCCGCAAGGGAGTGGCAGGATATACTTAAAGTGATGAAGGAGAAAAACCTACAACCAAGGTTACTCCACGCAGCAAGGATCTCATTCAGATTTGATGGAGAAATTAAAACTTTTACAGACAAGCAAAAGCTGAGAGAGTTCAGCACCACCAAACCAGCTTTACAACAAATGCTAAAGGAACTTCTCTAGGCAAGAAACACAAGAGAAGGAAAATACCTACAATAACAAACCCAAAACATTTAAGAAAATGGGAATAGGAACATACATATCGATAATTACCTTAAATGTAAATGGATTAAATGCTCCCACCAAAAGACACAGACTGGCTGAATGGATACAAAAACAAGACCCGTATATATGTTGTCTACAAGAGACCCACTTCAGACCTAGGGACACATACAGACTGAAAGTGAGGGGATGGAAAAAGATATTCCATGCAAATGGAAATCAAAAGAAAGCTGGAGTAGCAATTCTCATATCAGACGAAATAGACTTTAAAATAAAGACTGTTACAAGAGACAAAGAAGGACACTATATAACGGATCAAGGGATCGATCCAAGAAGAAGGTATAACAATTGTAAATATTTATGCACCCAACATAGGAACACCTCAATACATAAGGCAAATACTAACAGCCATAAAAGGGGAAATCGACAGTAACACAATCATAGTAGGGGAATTTAACATCCCACTTTCACCAATGGACAGATCATCCAAAATGAAAATAAATAAGGAAACACAAGCTTTAAATGATACATTAAACAAGATGGACTTAATTGATATTTATAGGACATTCCACCCAAAAACAACAGATTACACATTTTTCTCAAGTGCGCATGGAACATTCTCCAGGATAGATCATATCTTGGGTCACAAATCAAGCCTTGGTAAATTTAAGAAAATTAAAATCATATCAAGTATCTTTTCCAACCACAACGCTATGAAACTAGATATCAATTACAGGAAAAGATCTTTAAAATTACAAACACATGGAGGCTACACAATACACTATTTAATAACGAAGTGATCACTGAAGAAATCAAAGGGGAAATCAAAAAATACCTAGAAACAAATGACAATGGAGACACGACGACCCAAAACCTATGGGACGCAGCAAAAGCAGTTCTAAGAGGGAAGTTTATAGCAATACAAGCCTACATCAAGAAACAGGAAACATCTCAAATAAACAACCTAACCTTGCACCTAAAGCAATTAGAGAAAGAAGAACAAAAAAATCCCAAAGCTAGCAGAAGGAAAGAAATCATAAAGATCAGATCAGAAATAAATGAAAAAGAAATGAAGGAGACAATAGCAAAGATGAATAAAACTAAAAGCCGGTTCTTTGAGGAGATAAACAAAATTGATAAACCATTAGCCAGACTCATCAAGAGAAAAAGGGAGAAGACTCAAATCAATAGAATTAGAAATGAAAAAGGAGAAGTAACCACTGACACTGCAGAAATACAAACGATCATGAGAGATTACTACAAGCAACTCTATGCCAATAAAATGGACAACCTGGAAGAAATGGACAAATTCTTAGAAATGCACAACCTGCCGAGATTGAACCAGGAAGAAATAGAAAATATGAACAGACCAATCACAAGCACTGAAATTGAAACTGTGATTAAAAATCTTCCAAGAAACAAAAGTCCAGGACCAGATGGCTTCACAGGCAAATTCTATCAAACATTTAGAGAAGAGCTAACACCTATCCTTCTCAAACTCTTCCAAAATATTGCAGAGGGAGGAACACTCCCCAACTCATTCTACGAGGCCACCATCACCCTGATACCAAAACCAGATAAAGATGTCACAAAGAAAGAAAACTACAGACCAATATCACTGATGAACATAGATGCAAAAATCCTCAACAAAATACTAGCAAACAGAATCCAACAGCACATTAAAAGGATCATACACCATGATCAAGTGGGGTTTATCCCAGGAATGCAAAGAGTCTTCAATATATGCAAATCAATCAACGTGATACATCATATTAACAAATTGAAGGAGAAAAGCCATATGATCATCTCAATAGATTCAGAGAAAGCTTTCAACCAAATTCAGCACCCATTTATGATAAAAGCCCTGCAGAAAGTAGGCATAGAGGGAACTTTCCTCAACATAATAAAGGCCATATATGACAAACCCACAGCCAACATTGTCCTCAATGGTGAAAAACTGAAACCATTTCCACTAAGATCAGGAACAAGACAAGGTTGCCCACTCTCACCACTATTATTCAACATAGTTTTGGAAGTGTTAGCCACAGCAATCAGAGAAAAAAAAAGAAATAAAAGGAATCCAAATCGGAAAAGAAGAAGTAAAGCTGTCACTGTTTGCAGATGACATGATACTATACATAGAGAATCCTAAAGATGCTGCCAGAAAACTACTAGAGCTAATCAATGAATTTGGTAAAGTAGCAGGATACAAAATTAATGCACAGAAATCTCTTGCATTCCTATACACTAATGATGAAAAATCTGAAAGTGAAATTAAGAAAACACTCCCGTTTACCATTGCAACAAAAAGAATAAAATATCTAGGAATAAACCTACCTAAGGAGACAAAAGACCTGTATGCAGAAAATTATAAGACACTGATGAAAGAAATTAAAGATGATACAAATAGATGGAGAGATATACCATGTTCTTGGATTGGAAGAATCAACATTGTGAAAATGACTCTACTACCCAAAGCAATCTACAGATTCAATGCAATCCCTATCAAACTACCACTGGCATTTTTCACAGACCTAGAACAAAAATTTTCACAATTTATATGGAAACACAAAAGACCCTGAATAGCCAAAGCAATCTTGAGAATGAAAAATGGAGCTGGAGGCATCAGGCTCTCTGACTTCAGACTATATTACAAAGCTACAGTAATCAAGACAGTTTGGTACTGGCACAAAAACAGAAACATAGATCAATGGAACAGGATAGAAAGCCCAGAGATAAACCCACGCACATATGGTCACCTTCTCTTTGATAAAGGAGGCAAGCACATACAGTGGAGAAAAGACAGCCTCTTCAATAAGTGGTGCTGGGAAAACTGGACAGGTACATGTAAAAGTATGAAATTAGAACACTCCCTGACACCATACACAAAAATAAACTCAAAATGGATTAAAGACCTAAGTGTAAAGCCAGACACTATCAAACTCTTAGAGGAAAACATAGGCAGAACACTCTATGACATACATCACAGCAAGATCCTTTTTAACCCAGCTCCTAGAGAAATGGAAATAAAAACACAAATAAACAAATGGGACCTATTGAAACTTAAAAGCTTTTGCACAGCAAAGGAAACCATAAACAAGACCAAAAGACAACCCTCAGAATGGGAGAAAATATTTGCCAATGAAGCAACTGACAAAGGATTAATCTCCAAGATTTACAAGCAGCTCATGCAGCTCAATAACAAAAAAACAAACAACCCAATCCAAAAATGGGCAGAAGACTTAAATAGACATTTCTCCAAAGAAGATATGCAGATTGCCAACAGACACATGAAAGGATGCTCAACATCACTAATCATTAGAGAAATGCAAATCAAAACTACAATGAGATATCATCTCACACCGGTCAAAATGGCCATCATCAAAAAATCTACAAACAATAAATGCTGGAGAGTGTGTGGAGAAAAGGGAACACTCCTGCACTGTTGGTGGGACTGTAAATTGATACAGCCACTATGGAGAACAGTATGGAGGTTCCCTAAAAAACTAAAAATAGAACTACCATACGACCCAGCAATCCCACTACTGGGTATATACCCTGAGAAAACCATAATTCAAAAAGAGTCATGTACCAAAATGTTCATAGCAGCTCTGTTTACAATAGCCAGGACATGGAAGCAACCTAAGTGTCCATCATCAGATGAATGGATAAAGAAGATGTGGCACATATATACAATGGAATATTACTCAGCCTTAAAAAGAAACGAAATTGAGTTATTTGTAGTGAGGTGGATGGAGTTAGAGTCTGTCATACAGAGTGAAGTAAGTAAGAAAGAAAAAAACAAATACAGTATGCTAACACATATATATGGAATCTAAGGGGAAAAAAAAAAAGTTCATGAAGAACCTAGTGGCAAGACGGGAATAAAGACACAGACCTACTAGAGAATGGACTTGAGGATATGGGGAGGGGGAGGGGTGAGATGTGACAGGATGAGAGAGTGTCATGGACATATATACACTACCAAATGTAAAATAGATAGCTAGTGGGAAGCAGCCGCATAACACAGGGAGATCAGCTCGGTGCTTTGTGACCACCTAGAGGGGTGGGATAGGGAGGGTGGGAGGGAGGGAGATGCAAGAGGGAAGAGATATGGGAACATATGTATATGTGTAACTGATTCACTTTGTTGTAAAGCAGAAACTAACGCACCATTGTAAAGCAATTATACTCCAATAAAGATATTAAAAAAAAAAACTGGAAAAAAAAAGGCAATCTACAGAATGGGAGAAAAATTTTACAAACCATATATCAGATAGGAAGTTAATGTCCAAAATATATAAAGAACTAATACAACTCAATAACAAAAAGACAATCTGATTTAAAAATGTGCGGAAAAACTAACTAGATATTTTTTCCAAAGAAGTCATCCAATGGCCAACAGATACATGAAAATCTGCTCAACATCACTAACCATCAGGGAGGTGCAAATTAAAACCACAGTTAGATATTACCTCACACCAATTTGAATGGTTATCAAAAAGGCAAGAGATAACAAGTGCTGGAGAGGATGTGGAAAAAAGGGAAATTTTGTGCATGGTTGGTGGGAATGTAAAGTGGTGCAGCCACTGTGGGGAAAATTGTGGAGATTCCTCAAAAAATTAAAAATAGAGCTACCATATGATTCAGCAATTCCACTTCTGGGTATTTATCTGAAGAAAACCAAAACACCAACTCGAAAAGATATACATACTCTCATGTTCATTGCAGCAATATTTACCATAGTCAAGATATTGAAACAACCTAAATGTCCATTGGTAGATGAATGGATAAATAAAATGCCATACATACTTACAATGGCATATTATTCAACCATGAGAAAGGAGAACATCCTGCGATTTCCAACAACATGAATGAAACTTGAGCACATTCTGCTAAGTGAGATAAATCAGAGAAAGACAAGTACTCTATGATATCACTTATATGTGGAATTATAAAAAGCCAAACTTGTAGAAAATGATGGCTACCAGGGGTTAGAGAGTAGGGAGACAGGACAGATGTTGTTTAAGGGTACCTACTTACAATGAGTAGTACATAAGTCCTAGAGTTATAACGCCAGTGCAGTGAATATAGACAGCAATATTATAATCATCAAACTTGCTCAGATACTAGAACTTAATTTTTCCAACTACTGAAAAGAAAGGATAATTATGTAATGTGATAGAGGTGCTAATTATCACTACAATAGCAATCATATTACAATATGTAAGTGTATCAAATTAACTTGTTGTACACCTTAAATTCACACAATGTGATATGTTGAATATATTTCAGTTAAAAAAGAAAAAAATTAAAAAAGAACCTGAACCTAAGGTAGTGGCAGTGAAAATGAAGGGAAGTGGACCAGTTTGAGAGGTAATTAGGAGAAGAGTTGACTCAGCTGTAGATTGACTATGGAAGGTGAGGGACAGGATGGTGCCAGAGATGACTTGTGAACCTGACTTGCAAACCTGGGTGGATGATGGTGAATAGCAGTTACTGAGTAACAGCATATAAGAAAAAGAAATTTAGGGAGGAAGTAAAGAATTAAGTTTTGCACAAATGGAGTTTGAAGTGTTTACAGGACATTTAGGCAAAAATATCCAGTGGCCAGTTTTGGAACCCAAAGCATCTATGTGGAAATTTGGTGTATGAAAGCAGATGTTATTTGAGATATGAGAGCAGGGAAAATATTTCAACCAAGGGAAAGAAGAAAAGACTGAGGGCAGGAACCAAATTTTTAAAGAGAAAAGTAAAGAAGGGATACTAGAGAGCAGATAGGAAGAAAGGACAATGGAAATAAGAGGAGAATGAAGAGATGTGGTGTCTTAAAAGCCAAAGAAGGAGAGCTTTTCGAGAAGGAACAATAAAAATTATTCATACTCAACCATAAAAAAGGATGAAAATTTGCCATTTGCAACAACATGGATGGACCAACCAAGAGGGTATTATGCTTGGTGAAATAAGTCAAAGACAAGGACTGTATTTTTCACTTACATGTGAAATCTAAAAATAAGACAAATGGATAAATATAGCAAAACAGAAAAAGACTCACAGATATAAAGAACAAACTAGTGGTTATCAGTGGGGAGAGGGAAGCGGGGAGGGACAAGATAGGGGTAGGAGATTAACAGGTACAAACTACTATGTATAAAGTAAATAGCTACATGGATGTAATGTACAATTAATATAATATTGTAAGTCAACTATACTTCAATAAAAAAGTAATAAAATTAAAAAATAAAAGTTATTCAGGAGCATTATGGGAGAATTCCCAAGGAAAATGATGAGCAAATCTCCAGCTTTCCAATAAGAAGATTGGAGATTTCCAATAAGATGGTTGAGCCATTACTTACTTGAGTCAGGGAACCTAAATGAAAGCAATAATGGCACCAATTTTATAGATTTTGGGGAGGATAAAATTAAATAATTCAGGGACTTGGCACATAGTAAGTGCTCAATAAGTATTAGCTATCTTTGCTGTTGTTTTTATAATTATTAGGAGTATTATTTTGAAATCCATTTAATAGCTATCAGTTCTCTACCTCCTATTCCCTATCCCTTCATCCTCCTACCCCCTCTTCATTTCTCACCTGTCCTTACCACAAGGAATAATGCCTAGTGTGTTAAGAGCACTGTGGAAATCCTAAACTCTACTCCCAACCCTTTTGGTATGTCAAGTCAGTGGATCTGGCTATCAAACAAATTCACACATAATAAAATCAACTACTACATATAAAGATTGACTGAACAGATTCCAGCCATTTTAAAAGCTTTTCTTTGCTGTACCCTGGTTCTTTCTGCAGTTAGACATAGCCTTACGGTGTGTCTCCTTACATATTTTAAAAGACATCACATTTACTAGAGGACTTTATAGCGCAGTAGTTAAGAACATGGGTAATCACTGAGACATTCTTATGTTATCATCTTGGATTTTTTTAAAAAAATTCACTAAAGTTCAGTTTCTTTATTTGTAAAATTGGAATTATAATAACACAAGAGGTAGTAACATCATAGCGTTTTATGAGTGCATTCCTGTGCTTTTCCATTTTGGAATTCATTGTTCCATTTGAGATGATACAGACCTCTGAAGAAAAAAAAATCCCAAATTCTCTTGAGGTAGAACAAATATAAAGAATAACAATTCTTGGGACTTCCCTGGTGGTCCAGTTGTTAAGAATCCGCCTTCTAGTGCAGGGGAGGTGGGTTCGATCCCTAGTTGGGGAACAAGATCCCACATGCCGCGGGGCAACTAAGCCCGCATGCTGCAACTACTGAGCCCGCGCACTCTGGAGCCCTCGTGCCACAACTAGAGAGAAGCCTGCGCGCCACGACAAAGAGTCCGCGCACCACAACTGAAGATCCCTCATGCCGCAATGAAGATCCCGCATGCCACAACTAAGACCCGACACAGCCAAATACATAAATAAATAAATATTTAAAAAAAATTTCCCCTCCCCAAATGTAGACATAGCTCTAGTATTCCATAAATAATATTATCTTTTATTGTGCAGATGATGCAACTAACCTTCTGTGTTTTTCCTATATCTGGAAGAGGATGGATAGGAGTCAGGGTGGGGGGGTTTGTGAAATCTTACCTTCGAAGGGATCAGTACCTGAGTTTTTCCCTTATTAAAAATAATGAATTTGTACTGGTACAATCTCTCCCTTAGAACTTTTATGATAAAGAACAGACATTCAAATGCCCACTACATGCCAGTATGTCTCTCTAGTAAATAGGCTGAGTAAGAGAGAAGGTCACCATAGGTAGGGATGGGTAAAACTGAAAACTGAAAATAAATAGGAGTTAGCCAGATGAGGCAGGATGCTGCGGCCAACAGAGAGGAAAGCAGAGTGAGCAGGAGCTAGAGATATCTTCCTGATGCATTGTTTTAACCTGCACTGTCCAGTTTTGTAGCCGCCAGCCCCTATGGCTATTGAGCATGTGAAATACAGCTAGTCTAAATTGAGATGTGCTATAAATGTAAAAATCACACTGCATTTCAAAGATTTAGTACGAATAAAAGAATTTAAAATTTCTCGTTAATAATTTTTTATATTGATTACTTTTTAGAATGATATGTTGGATATTTTGGACTAAATAAAATATATTAGGAAAATTAATTTCAGCTGTTTCTTTTTCCTTGTTTATGTAGTTAGTAGAATATTTAAAATTGCATATGTGGTTCACATTTGTGGTTTTCACTGTATTTATACTGAACAGCACTGGTTTGAGCACTTGGGTCCAGCCATGCCTAAAATTACATTAACTCTGGATTAACATAAGCCAGTAAATTCATATTTTTGCTTAAGCCATTTTGAGTTGAGTTTCTGACCCTTGCCACTAAAATATTTCTAATTAGTATATTAGCTAAAAAGAATTAGTTCAGCAAATACGTTGTTTCCCATACTAGGAAACTGGAGAAGATGCTAGAGACATAGCAGTCTAAAAACTTGATTCCCTGGGAACCAATAATAGAGCGTTTTGTTCAGGCAATATTGCTTAAGAGTAGGGGAAAAAAATCCCTTAATTTTATTATGCCAGTGTCAGAAATCAATCTAGTTATTAAAGTATCACTGGTTGTCTGGGTTGACCAGATACAGGTTTTTAGTCATTTATTTGATGCATTTGATGTATTCTTATGGCTTCCCCTGTGGGTGAGCACTCCAGTCCAAAGAACTCTATCTCTGACAGTGGTTAAAAACCCGCCTGCCAATGCAGCGGACACGAGATCGAACCCTGGTCCGGGAAGATCCCACATGCTGCGGAGCAACTAAGACTGTGCGCCTAGAGCCCGTGCTCCGCAACAAGAGAAGCCACCGCAATGAGAAGCCCGCGCACCACAACGAAGAGTAAACCCCAGTAGCCGCAACTAGAGGAAGCCCGCACGCAGCAATGAAGACCCAATGCAGCCAAAAATAAATAAATAAATAAATTTATTTAAAAAAGAAAAAAGTAGTAAAAAAGAAGTAATCTCTGAGAATGTACTTAAAAAACAACTTCTAGGACAGCAAAGAAAATGTAAAAAGAGTATCCTCTTAAGAAACAGCATAATCTAAATTAAATCAATTTACATTATTTTCCAGTAGAGTTTTAGGTCACAAATTCATATAGAAGTTTTTCATTTATTTGAGCTAAACATGAAAATCTCTAAACCCAATGAACCTTGCAAAGCATGCATCAGAAATATAATAGAAACATACCTGGGTTCTTTTCATAAATCTGTCATCCAGCCACAAAACACTCCACACCTTTGTCAACGATGAATTGAAATCAGCAGAGATGGGTTAGGATGGAAAAACTGTGTTCAGGAAGATGCCTATGAGGGGAAAAAAACTAGATATGTTATGTTGACTCACAGACAATTCCATATATGGAACATTAACTTTAAGAATGAGGGAAGGGGGGCTTCCCTGGTGGCGCAGTGGTTGAGAATCTGCCTGCCAATGCAGGGGACACGGGTTCGAGCCCTGGTCTGGGAAGATTCCCACATGCTGCGGAGCAGCTAGGCCCGTGAGCCACAACTACTGAGCCTGCGCATCTGGAGCCTGTGCTCCACAACAAGAGAGGCCACGACAGTGAGAGGCCCGTGCGCCGCGATGAAGAGTGGCCCCCACTCGCCGCAACTGGAGAAAGCCCTCGCACAGAAACGAAGACCCAACACAGCCAAAAATTAAAAATAAATAAATAAATAAAAAGAAAAAAAAAAGAATGAGGGAAGGGGCTTCACTGGTGGCGCAGTGATTAAGAATCCACCTGCCAATGCAGGGGACACGGGTTTGATCCCTGGTCTGGGAAGATCCCACATGCCATGGAGCAACTAAGCCCGTGCACCACAACTACTGAGCCTGTGCTCTAGAGCCTGTGAGCCACAACTACTGAGCCTGAGAGCCACAACTACTGAAGCTCGTGTGCCTAGAGCCCATGATCCACAACAAGAGAAGCCACTGCAATGAGAAGCCTGCACAGCACAACTAGAGAAAGCCCACGTGCAGCAATGAAGACCCAACACAGCCAAAAAATAAATAAAAAATAAAAGAAATTAAAATAAAAAAAAGAATGAGGGGACACAAAGAGTCTACAAAAGTAAGATGCCTGATTTGTGCTTTCCCAACACACTTCCCATCATGCCTGACTTCAAAGAAGACCTTAGGACTAGCAAAGTTTTCTCTATGATAATCAAAGGAAATTAACAAACTGAAAATAAACACTTTCACTCCAATTGTGCTCATTATCGCCCTGAATTCTTTTTTTTTTTTAAGCTTATACTAATTTTTTTTTATCTTTATTGGAGTATAATTGCTTTACAATGGTGTGTTAGTTTCTGCTTTATAACAAAGTGAATCACTTATATATATACATATATCCCCATATCTCTTACCTCTTGCGTCTCCTTCCCTCCCACCCTCCCTATCCCACCCCTCTAGGTGGTCACAAAGCTCCGAGCTGATCTCCCTGTGCTATGCTCGCCCCTGAATTCTAAGGAATTTATTGAGTGACCAAATCATTTTAAAACATGCAGTGTTTTACATGAGAAATGTATTTTAATTATGTATTCAAATGCATATTAATGTATTCAAAAGTATTTTAGCTAAGTGATAAAAAAATTTCAATTAAAAGTTAAAATTTTAAAAAATTAAGTTTAGTATTATCTCTTTAAAGAGACTTGTTTTCATGAAAGCAGAAATGTTTTTTTTAACTCTCCCAGTGCTGGGTACCCCGAATCACTATTACTGTTGCTGCTGCTGCTGTTACCAGTTACCATTTATTAAATGCCAGGCATTGTGCTTGGTACTTTACATAAGCTATCTTTTTTTCCTGTTTTGGCCGTGCCACGAGGCTTGCAGGATCTCAGTTTCCCAACCAGAGATTGAACCCAGGCCAAGGCAGTGAAAGCCCGGAATCCTAACCACTAGGCTACCAGGGAATTCCCTTCATAAGTTAACTTTCATCTTTGCAACAATACTAGACATATTATCCCCAGGGCACCAAAGAAGAAATGAGATTCTCTGAGGCTAGGTGGATTAACCAAGACCCCACAGCCAGGACTCAAAACCCAGGTCTGATGTCAGACCTTGGGCTCATTCCACTAAGTTTTAAGTTTTTCTCTACTTAGTTGTTGGGACAATCTTTACTTAATTTAAAGGGCCAGTAACTAGCCCTTTTTCCTCACCTGATTTCTGAATCAATGGGAAAGCAAGTCATGAGTACTTCAAGTGGGAGCCAAAAGAAATCACCGTTGTACA
This sequence comes from Balaenoptera ricei, assembly GCF_028023285.1. Classification (NCBI taxonomy): domain Eukaryota; kingdom Metazoa; phylum Chordata; class Mammalia; order Artiodactyla; family Balaenopteridae; genus Balaenoptera; species Balaenoptera ricei. Next base: position 53,776,050 of record NC_082639.1, read on the forward strand.
GATAAAGGTTAGGTTAGAGGGCTGATGTCTGAGCAAGTGGGCTTCCTAATACTGAGTCCAGAATTATTCAGACATACGTCCCCAGTTGCAGGCAGTGCTGGAGCTGGGCAGACCCCTCAGCTACCCCCAGCATGGGCGGCACCTGTACGCAGAGGGGCAGAGAGAAACACATGCTCTCTCTCTTTAACTGTATCCCAAGAGGAAGAAGCTAAGCTGTTCATGCCCAACTTCTCTTTTCAAATATCACCCCCCAGGGTGGAGTGAGTGCTGGACTGGCAGAAGATCACAAGCTCTACTAATTTACACACTAATGGGCTCCTGTCAAATGGAAAAACATCAGAAGCAGGGAAATGTATCTTCAGTAACACTAATAGCATACTCACAGGTTAAACACATCTATTTGTCTATCTAGAAGAGCCCAATTGATTGATTTATAGCTCTTTCTAACATTCTTGATAAAAATTTATTTTTTCCATTGCCCTGCCTATACTCAGAGCTTTAATAGTATCATCACTTTATCATTACAAAGCGATTATCCTAAGCACCTACCTGCGTGTAACCTTGGGATAGATACTTTAATCTGCCATTTTACCACTGCTATGATTTCAACAGAGGACATTTATTTTAATAGATTATGAAACATGAGAGTATAGATGAGCTCAATGCTAATAAAAGCTCCCAAAGGCCTTTATCTATCTTATTCAGCACTGCTCCCAAGTTTAGTGCCTGGCACATAAGGGGTCTCAATAAATATTCGTTGGATATATATGAACATATTTTCCAAAAATCCCACGTTTATTTAGATGGTCCGTATATAAGTTAGCATTTATAGGAGAGCCTTAATATTGGCAAAGAAATATGTTCTGGAAGACTTTTCAAATGGGAAAATTCTCAGTACTGTATGAATGTCTTAGAGAGAGAGGAAAGCCAAGAAGAGGCAGTTAAAAGAAAAAATATGGGGCTTCCCTGGTGGCGCTGTGGTTGAGAATCTGCCTGCCAATGCAGGGGACGCGGGTTCGAGCCCTGGTCTGGGAAGGTCCCCCATGCCGCGGAGCGACTAGGCCCATGAGCCACAGTTGCTGAGCCTGCACGTCTGGAGCCTGTGCTCCACAACAAGAGAGGCCGCGATAGTGAGAGGCCCGCGCACCGTGATGAAGAGTGGCCCCCACTTGTCCCAACTAGAGAAAGCCCTCGCACAGAAACGAAGACCCAACACAGCCATAAATAAAAAAAAAAAAAAAAAAAAAAGAATGCAACACAATTCTTTAAAAAAAAAAAAAAAAAAAAAGATGCCCCGGAGGTGAACGTCAGGGCGCTGAGGTCAGCTGACTAAACGGCCGCCTCTACAGCCGGCGCAGCCCCTGAGACTCGGCCGGACCGCTGTCGCCGCCGCCATGGCTCAGTACAAGGGTGCCGCGAGCGAGGCGGGCCGCGCCATGCACCTGATGAAGAAGCGGGAGAAGCAGCGCGAGCAGATGGAGCAGATGAAGCAGAGGATCGCGGAGGAGAACATAATGAAATCCAACATTGACAAGAAGTTCTCTGCGCACTACGATGCCGTGGAGGCGGAACTCAAGTCCAGCACCGTGGGTCTTGTGACGCTGAACGACATGAAGGCGAAGCAGGAGGCCCTGGTGAAGGAGCGGGAGAAGCAGCTGGCGAAGAAGGAGCAGTCGAAGGAGCTGCAGCTGAAGCTGGAGAAGCTGCGCGAGAAGGAGCGCAAGAAGGAGGCCAAGCGGAAGATCTCCAGCCTGTCCTTCACCCTGGAGGAAGAAGACGAGGCAGGCCAGGAGGAGGAGGAGGCGACCATAGACGAGGAGGAGCTGGAGAGAGAAGAGATCACCGCAAAGAAGAGGAAACTGGGGAAAAACCCAGATGTGGACACGAGCTTCTTGCCTGACCGAGACCGGGAGGAGGAGGAGAATCGGCTCCGGGAGGAGCTACGGCAGGAGTGGGAAGCCAAGCAGGAGAAGATCAAGAGCGAGGAGATCGAGATCACCTTCAGTTACTGGGATGGCTCTGGGCACCGGCGCACAGTCGAGATGAAAAAGGGCAACACGATGCAGCAGTTCCTGCAGAAGGCCCTCGAGATCCTGCGCAAAGACTTCAGCGAGCTCAGGTCGGCAGGGGTGGAGCAGCTCATGTACATCAAGGAGGACCTAATCATACCCCACCACCACAGCTTCTATGACTTCATCGTCACCAAGGCGCGAGGGAAGAGCGGGCCCCTCTTCAATTTCGACGTTCACGATGACGTGCGGCTGCTCAGCGACGCCACCGTGGAGAAGGATGAGTCGCACGCGGGCAAGGTGGTGCTGCGGGGCTGGTACGAGAAGAACAAGCACATCTTCCCCGCCAGCCGCTGGGAGCCCTATGACCCTGAGAAGAAGTGGGACAAGTACACGATCCGGTGATGTGGCAGCAGCGCGGCCCCAGCTCCTCCGGCTCCCTGCGGCCCCCTCCCTACGTCCCCAGGATTCCGGGCGCCCGGCTCCCCGCTCCCTAGACGTGACGGGGCCTGCTCAGCCCCTGCCCCTGGCGCTGTTGTTTACCGCCTTTTTCTTTTAGGACAAAGAGATACACGCGTCAGAGCTGGAGCACCTGTTGTGCGTTTTATTTTAAAGATTTTTTTGTTGTTGAGGTAAAATTCACATAACATAAAATTCACCGTTGTGACCATTTGAAAGCATACCATCCAGGGGTACTTAGTACGTTCATAATGTGAATCACCCCGAAAGGAGACCCCACGTCCATTAGCAGCCGCCCCCCAGCCCCTCGCACCCCCTAGTTTACCTTCTGTCTGTATGGATTTGCCTATTCTGGAAGTTTCACATAAGTGGAACTATACAATATCTCTGCTCTCTGTGTCTTGCAAAAAAAAAAAAAAAAGAAAAGAAAAAATATGCTGCTCCTTTTTCAAATGGATATTTGCACATACAGTATTCTTCTCTCCCCAGCATTTTCTCCTCTCCACACACTGTTTCCCCACTACCTCCTTCTTTCGTTTCTTTGTACTCTTCTTCTACTGCTGCTTCTCCTCCCTCCTGTCCTTCTCTCCCTCTTCTACTTCACAGAAAGAGGGAGAGGTTTTATGCAGGAAAGACCTATATCAATTTAGAGAGCCTGATCTGCATTAGGGGAGTCAGGGGGTTCTCGGGACTGGGGAGCTTGAGCAAATTGGAGAAGACTAAAGTCTGCAGCTTTCTAAACCAATCATGATATCAGTATTTCTCAGCACACACCTTGCTCACTATAGCTAAGGAATCACTTTTAGGTCTGTAATGGCTCTGACCAGGACCACAAGCAAAATTAACAAAGTAGGCAAAGTTTGCTGATTCTCATTTACCTTCATACCTGCTTCTTTATTTCTTCTCCACTGAGGATCGATGGTCCTTATGTTGCTGTTCTCCTGTCCAAAGTCCCCCATCCTTCTTCTACCTTGTCTTCCCCAAAGCACCACATTAAGTACTCCCCTCTTCCTCCCTTCATCTATGAGTCCATGGTATAAGATAGAAAGTCTAGGAATATATTCTAGCTAGTTTCAGCAGAAAAGGAACTCCTTAAAGGACATTAAGGAGTTCACAGAATTTCCTGAAAGGTGGGAGAACCAGGCCTGGAGGATCAGTGCACAACTCACATACCAGAGAAACATCACAGCCTCTACCACTGACTCTAATGTAGGGCAAAGACCCTTCCGATAGAACTTTTGCTACTGTTCCCTGGGAATTTGAACACACCTGCCTCACTCTTGCTAGACTGGGTACTGCCTACTTCTTTATCTCTCTAGCTTCCCTTTCTTTCTTTCTTTTTTTTGGATGCGTCGGGTCTTAGTTGCGGCACACAGGGTCTTCGTTGAGGTATGTGGGATCTTTCGCTTCCGCATGAGGGCTTCTCTCTAGTTGTGGCGTATGGGCTCCAGAGCGCGTGGCCTCTGTAGTTTGTGGCCCGCGGGCTCTCTAGTTGAGGAGCGCGAGCTCAGTAGCTGTGGAACGCTGGCTTAGTTGCCCTGCGGCATGTGGGATCTTAGTTCCCCGACCAGGGAAGGCAGATTCTTTACCATTGGACCACCAAGGAAGTCCCTAGCTTCCCTTTCAAAGTCTGGCACAAATATATCCAATTGGAGGAGCCTAACTGCAAGAAAGGCTGAGGAAGTGAGGGTTGGCTTCTATTTAATTGGGTAGAGAAATCACCAAATACAAGAGTGTTCAGAGGTGCTGGGCAGCCAATAAGAATAATAAAAATGTACTACTCTGCTCCAGTGAATCTCTCAAGTCCTACTAATCTGAGCCAGGCATTCAGCAGCTTGAAGTAATTCACACAGAACTGTGGTTTCCATCTTTGAGAGTTGGCAATTTAAAAGAGTACCTTATTAACTCAAATGAACCTTCAGTTGCTAAGTTATCTGTATGGAGAAAAATACTTTTTTAAAAAAGGGAATTTCTAGAGTTCCTTTTATTTCTTCGTTCAATACACATTTTATTGAGTTTACAGTGTGCCATATAGTAGGCTATATTGAGGAGACCTGGTCCATGCCCATAGAACTTGATAATCTCATTGGGAATAGAGAAAATTTAATACATATAAAACAATGCAGTAAATGCAGAAATGGTGATGTATATAACTATTTTATTATGTGCATATGCATATATAAAGCATTCCTAAAATGTATATTCCCTATAGGTGTGTGTATATGTACGTGTGTGCGTATGTATACACATATAGTATTCCTATATTGTGTATATGTATGTGTGTGTGCGTATATATATGCACATAGTGTGTAGTATTCCTATATATTTTAAGGCAGTTAGGGAAAGTTCCTTGGAGGGCAACTTGAGCAAAGACATAAAAAAGAAATAATTTGGTAGTAAAGGTGGGCAGAGGATGTGTATTTGAGGGAGCCTCATGCAATTTGATTTTACTAGAGGAAAAACTAGCAGGGAATAAAAGGGTGAAAGATAAAATGGCAGAGACATAGGCAGGAGAAAGATCAAGAATCACCTTCATATTCTATGTTAATGAGCTTAGCCTCTACCCTGTAATTGATGGGAAAACTTTAAGTGTTAAAGGTGGGGGGTGCAAAATGGGTAAAAGTGGTCAAAAAGTACAAACATTTAGTTATTAAATGAATAAGTACTGGGAATGTAATGTACAGCATGATGACTATAGTTAACAATATTGTATATTTGAAAGTTGCTAAGAGAGTAGATCTTTGGGGGGGGGGGGTTGTTTGTTTTTTGCCGCACCCTGTGGCATGCAGAGCTTCCCCAACCAGGGATTGAACCCACACCCCCTGCAGTGGAAGTGCAGAGTCTTAACCACTGGACCACCAGGGAAGTGCAAGAGAGTAGGTCTTAAAAGTTCTCATCACAAGAAAAGAAAATTTGTAACTATGTGTGGTGATGGATGTTAGCTAAACTTATTGCAGTAATTATTTTGCAGTATATACATATGTCAAATCATTATGTTGAACACCTTAAATTAATACAATGTCATATGTTAATTACATCTCAATAATTTTTTTTTTAATGAAACAAACAATTCAAGTAAGAGATAAGATGATCAAATTTGTGTCTTAAATAAATTGCTCTGGCTGGTAGGGGGAAGATGGATTTGAAAGGGTTCCACACTGGAGACCTGGAGAATGTAGATTGTTGGCAGCCATCCAGCCAAGAAGTTTTGAGGGCCTGAGTTAGTGATTTTAGGAATGGAAAGGAGGGAACTTGGCTAATAAATAACGTAAGCTTGGTCTTGAAGAATGACTAGGCATCAACCAGGCAGAAAAGTGAAAGAACATTCCTAAGCAGGTGTAGAGGCAGGGAGGTGTGGAAAAGCAAGAAATGTTCTGAGAAGTGGAAAATAATTCAGTATGACTGGAGCACAGGATCCCTACAGGGGATTGCCAAAGAAAAAACAGTGCTGGATGGTAGTTAAAGTGGTAAAATTGTTGTCGAGTCCAGGTTCATGTGCCTGACAGATGCACAGTGAGGCCAAACAAACCAAAATGTCAGAGTTTGGAGCAGAGAAAGGCTTATTGCAGACCGCCAAGCAAGGAGAACAGACAGCTCATGCTCAAAAGACCTGAATTCCCCAATAGTTTTTGGGGAAGAGTTTTTAAAGGCAACATTTGGGGTAAAGGCTATAGGGTGGGTGACTTTCTTCTGATTGGTTGGTGGTGAGGTAACAGGCTGATATTTCAGGAATCTCAACCTTCTGGTTCCAGCCAGTCTGGGGTCTATGTGCTTGTGGTCAGCATGCCATCGCCATCCTCCACCTGGGTGGGGAGACGTTAGTTTCTGTAGAACAACTCAAAGATATGTATGAGATTGTTTTCTGTATCCCTTCAGGGAACTAGGAACCCTGTGACCCTATTGTCCTATTTTGGAACTTGGGAAAGGCCTAAGAGACTAAGGTCTTTTTTTCTTCTACAAATAAGAAACAGGGAACACAGAGGGGCTTTTGTACCTGGGAGGGCCCCGCAGGGTCCTGCTCTGTTTCAAAAGCAGATTTTATTCAGGAACTATTACAATAGGGGAAAGGGGACCTCGGATAGAACTGGGCTCAATTTGGAATATAAGGGAACATGGGGATTTAGAGCCAAGCAGTGGGGTGGGGGCATGAGGGTGATGGTGTCAGTCAGTGGATGGAAAATTACTAAGGGGGTAGGATAATTCTTGCTGAACTGTCCTAATAGGATTCTTGCAGAAAGTAGGACACAGTGATCGGATATCACCTGGGAGATGGTGGAGGATGACGAATTTGACCAGATTTTGAGGGTGATCAAGGGTGGGGGATTCTCTCTAAACTGATGTAGCAGAATTCTTTTTTTTTTTTGGCCACGCCCCGTGGCTTACAGGATCTTAGTTCCCCAACCAGGTATCGAACCCAGGCCCCCGCAGTGAAAGCACTGAGTCCTAACTACTGGACAGCCAGGGAATTCCCAGATGTAGAAGAATTCGTGCTAAAAATAGGTGGTGTGGGTCCAGCAAAATTGGATGCTGAAGCCCAAGGTCAAGGCCTAGTTGAGAGGAGAGCTTACAGGAGCCTGATTAAGTTTGGTCAAGGAGAGAGTCATTGTCAGGCTGAGGCAGAAGGAAAGCTGTTTGGGTAGTTAAAATCCAATTCTATGCTATGCTTAGGAGTTTGGTCTCCTTGGTAGGTTATGCTTGTATATTATGCACACCCACCTTTTCCTTCTTCGGAAGACAGAGGCTCTGAACTGCATAGGGTGAAATAAAATCAAGGAGTCATTGATAGGAAGGCCACAACCCTTCCAGAAATACTCAGAACCATAATCAAGAACCCTCACACTGGGAGGACCTGTAGTTCTTTTGTGAACTGCCTTTCAATCCTGCAAACCTCATCGCCTAAATTACCAGTGTTATCTGAATACAGACTGTCCCTGAAGCCCCTAATTTCATTGCATTGACTGAGGCTTTAGTGAGTCTATTGTTGGAAAAGGAAGCATTTGTGCCTCAAGTACAGGAAATCACCAAACAATTAACTTCCATGGACTCGTGCAGCCTGGGTCAAATGCCTCAGTATGATTGTCTTTGTTTCATGTCAGGCTATTGAGGAAACATTTTACAGGCCAGAATCTTGGCCTCAATGTGTTGTTTTGTGTCAATGGAGTCAGCTGTGAGACCTCAAACAGTGATAACTATCTATAGTAAAATGTGAATATAGCAGTCAGTGGTCTGCCAGGGGAAGGGAAGTTTTCACGGGGGCAGAGAGTTTTCTCAAAATACATTGTAATTTGGATATTCAGAGGTGGGAAGGGCCACTTATACAGACCAGAAGAGAAACTAGTGTGGGAAGCAAGGGAAAGGAAAATAGTTATTATATTTTGTGGTCAGCGAAGACTAATCTCTTGGAGGCAGAGAAGTTGGTACGTGTTGCACGCAAGGCCAGACTTATGGGCAGGCAGAAGCAATTGAGGGGCACTAGAAAGACTTCTCTGACCCAGCATATGCCCCAGAGAGAAGTGTCAGAGAAGGCCCCCAGAGCAAAAACAGAGTAAGATGACAGTAAGGATGAACTTCCACAAAATTTTCCAAGAAATCATTTTGGATGGATCATTTTGCCAGGTGAAGAAAACTGTATTCATACTCTGGGACAATATTATACATATATTAAGAAAATGACAATGATTACTATTATTTTTTTTAATGAAAAAGGCAATAGGAGCTAAGGGCACAAGCTTGAGATCAGGTGGTTCTAGGTACAAAGCCTGGCTCTATTACATACTTTGTCACGGCAGATAAGTTACTTAATTTCTGTGTTATCATTTTCCTCATTCATTCTAAAATATTTGCTGAGCAGTGTAGGGGAGGAAAAAAATATTTTCCCCTCTACCCATCTTAGGTTCATTAGCTGGGGCTCTATAAATTAGGGTGACAAAAGAGAGTTTAACAAAGACAAAAGACAGAAGAACAAGCAGAAGTTTATTAACATGGCATGGAAGCATTTAGAGATGGGTAACTTAAAGGAATGGCTAGAACTTGGGTTTATGTATCATCCTAAGAAAAGAAAAATCAATAAATTATTAGACAAGTGACAAGACAATAGAAAAAGGTCTTTGAATTTCTAGGGAAGGCAAACATATGGGGGAACTAATGCAAGATAAAGGTTAATTAGTAAAGTTTGTTACGTAGATTCCTCTGGTGCCATCTCTGGGCTATTAAGGATCTAGAGTTGTCTCCAGTGATTAACTTTTGTCCTTCCCAATAGAGATGGGAGGGGAAATATCTATACAGATTTGCAACCTGCTTTTAGGCAAAGAGGAGGAGGGCAGAGTGTTTTTCTTATATCTACTCCTTTTCAATTTCCTTCAGCCAAAATAGTTCTTATGCCAAAGTGGCTTATTTTGAGGTGGCATATTTTGCTACCCTTCAGCAGCTACTATGTGAACAGACAAAAGATTCCTACTTTTGAGAAACTTACATACTAGTTTTGAGTGTAGAGGAAGAGAAAAACAATAAATAAGTAAATAAAAAACAAGATGATTTTAGAATGTGATAGATACTGTGGGGGAAATACAGTTTTAAGTGTGTAGACTCTGGAATTTAGTCTGCCTGGGTTTGAATACTGGCTCTGCTATTTACTAGCTATGTGACCTGCATGAGGTATTCAATCTCTGTGCTTCCATTTCCTCGTCTGTAATTGGTGATTGTAATAGTATCCACTTTATAGTCTCATGGGGTTATTATGGAGATTAAATGAAGAATCCATGTAAAGTGCTTAGAACTGTGCATGCCACATGTAAGTCCCTAATAAAAGCTATCTACTAACACTATGAATAAAATAAATGGGATGATATAACAATAAATTGAGAGGGTGTAGCTTAAAATAGGGTAGTCAGTGAAAGACTCTCTGATGCTCTTACAATTAAGCTGTCACCCAAGGGATGAAAAGAAGCCAGTCATGATTAGAGTATTTCAGGAAGAGGGAAATCTAAATGCAAAGATCCTAAGGCAGGAAGAAGCTTAGCACATCTGAAGAAGAGAAATTTGACCTGTGTGATATAAAACACAGTGAACAAGAAAGAAAGTTGCATCGTATTAATTTTCTATTGCTGTGTAGCAAATTACAACAAACTTAAAACAATGCGCTTTGTCATATAACAAAATATAATCACAGGAATAACACCCGGGGTGAAGATCATGGGGGCTAGAATTCTGCCTACCACATGCATGAAGTAAATTGGAACCACATCATGTAAAGCTTTATAGGAATGATAGGGAATGTTGATATTATTCTAAAAGCTAAAAGAAACCCTTAAGGTTTCAAGCTAAGTGTCACGATCTGATTTATATTTTCAAAAGTTCATTCTGGTTGCATGTGGAGAATGGATTGTAGAGATAGTAAGTAGAGGCAGAGAGGATGGCTGTCCAGATGTGACATGAAAGTACTTTGGACTAAGGGAGTGACTGTGGGGACAGAAAGAGAGGATGGATTTTGGCCTTCTTTAGATAAGGCCAAAGAAGTCACTGATCAGAGTCGATGTAGGAGATATGGAAAGGATATAACTTAGAGGATGGTAATGCCATTACTGAGATGGAAAAGAATGAGTAATGGTGAATTAGGGGCAGGGGATGGGCTTGGCAATCAACAGTTCTGTTTGAGATGCATAATAGGAACCCAAGTCTTTTCACTGGTTTTCCTGCTTCCGTTCTTGCCCAATTCCCCCCCCCCCCTCCTCAACTACTCTTAGCAACTACAGTGATTCTTTTAAAACTTAAGTCCTATTATATCGCTTTCCTGCTCTCAACCTCCAAATGGCCTTGGTTCACAGAATAAAAGGGTTTTTACCATAGTTTACAGAGTTGTACACAATCTGACCTCTGGCTACCTCTCCAGCTTCACTTCCCGTCATTCTTCTCCTTGCTTACTGTGCTTCAGCCACTCTGGCTTTCTCCCCGCTCCTCAAACTTGGCAAACCTCTTACCATGTCTGAGCTTTCAAAATTGCCTTTTTCTGTAGATCCTAGAAAGCCCACTCCCTCATTTCATTCAGGTTTCTGCACAAATGTCTCCTCCCCAGATAGGCCATCTTGACTAATCTATAGTAAATAGCAACATGGTCACTTTATTTTATTTTTCTGACCGGGACACTGCACAGCTTGGGGGATCTTAGTTCCCTGACCAGAGATCGAACCCGGGCCCCTGGTGGTGAGCACACCGAGTCCTAACCACTGGATTGCCAGGGAATTCCTGTGACATTGTCACTTTAACTCTTTGTTCATAGTATAAGTTAATAGTAATAAGTTCATTTGTATCATTTTTTTTAGATTCCACATATAAGTGATATCATATGATATTTGTCTTTGTCTGACTTACTTCCCCTTTTAATAAATGTTTACTTTTATATTGTGTGTGTCTTAGTCCATTTGGGCTGATATAACAAAAATACCATAGAACGGGTAGCTTAAACAACATTTATTTCTCATAGTTCTGGAGGTTGGGAAGTCCAAGAGCAAGGCACTGGCAGATTCAGTGTCTGGCGAGAGCTGTTTCCTGGATTATAGACAGACAGCCTTCTTCTCTCTGTGTCTTCACATGGCAGAACAGGTTAGGCAGCTTTCCTTAGTCTCTTTTATGAGGTCACTAATCGCATTCATGAAGGCTCCACCCTGATGACTTAATCACCTCCCAAAGGCCCCACCTCCAAACACCATCCCATTGGGGATTAGGTTTCAACGTATGAATTTTGGGGGTACACAAACATTTAGTCCTTAACAGTATGTTAAGTGTATTTATTTATATACACTCCTTTCCACAAAATATTTGAAAAAGTTTTTGGAGGCACATATAATAAAGTAGTAAATTATAAATAAAAGAAGAAAATGAAGACTAAGAAAAAGAAGAATGTTAGCATGACTATCCATTGGGAGTTAACGTAAATTACTATGTTTAAATTACAATTTTTTCCATGAACTTCTTAGTGTTACCAGGTATAAAATTGTTCTAAAATTTGTATTATAGACACAAAGATGGCCCCAAATTATCCTCACTTCCTGGTATTCATGCCAGTTTTACCTTGTGTAAAACTCTCTCATTGGTGTGGGCAGGGCCTGTGACTTGCTTCTAACCAATAGAATATGGCAAAGGTAATGGGATGGCACCTCTGTGATTGCATTACGCAAGACTGTAACTTTGATCTTGCTAACAGACTCTCTTTATTGGCTCTCTGATTGACGGCTTTGATGAAGTAAGTTGCCATGTGGAAAGTCCATGTGGCAAGGATCTGAGGGCTGTCTCCACTCAACATTGGAGGAACTGAGGCTTCCAGTCCAACCACGTGCAAGGAACTGAATGCTGCCAGCAATGATATGAACTTGGAAGAAGAACCTTCCCCAGATGAACCTCAGATGAAACCTCTGCCCTGGCTGACACTGACTGCAGCCTTGTCAGAGACTCTGAAACAGAGGACTGAGCTAAGCCATATCCAGGTTCATGACCCAGAGAAACTATGAGCTAATGCATGAATAATGTTTTAAGCCCTTAATAAATGAGTGATATTTTATATCACTCAGTTTGTGGTAATATTGCTACACAGCAATAGTTAACTAATAAAACTAAGGTATAGGAAATATCACATTTCATTGTTTTTCTAAATTAAATTAAATTCTTTGGACTCTCACCTATCAAGGTTGATAATTCAATCAAAGTTATTTTTAGAGGGCCCCATCTCATTCTTCATAAAAGGACCCTAAAGCTTACCTAATTCAGGGAAACTGAGGAGAAGAGGTATATAGAGAGTTCTCAATCCATCAATTTGTTGCTGAAATGCACATTGTCTAAATCTATCTATATCTATCTATCTATCTATCTATCTATCTATCTATCTATCATCTATCTATCTACCTGTCTATCTACCTGTCTGTCATCTATTCTAAGGGGGCTACCTCTGCTGAAAACAGCATCTACTCCCTCTGTGCCAGATTTGGCAACTGGAAACTTCACTACAGACAGATGTTTACAACTTAGTGTTCAGTCCCCAGGTACACACAAAGCCATGCCGTCAAAATTCCTGCAACTTTTAGGCGACTGTGAGGAAGTGGAGTGCAAAACCCCACAGCTAGAGGACAAAGCACTATGCATCTGCCTACTCTAGATAATTTACCTCTGCCCCAGCCCCTCCCCTCTTAACACCGGAAGCTCTTTCTCTTTAGGCCAGTCCAGCAGCAAGCCTCCAAAAACCTAGATTTCAAAAACAAACAACGTTCTCTTAACTAGGTAAAGGAAGCCTAGATCTTACCAAATAGCACACAAAGTCCTGGCTACTTCCCTTCTCCCACCCCCATGCTCCTCCCAGACAGAAAGAGAAAATGGTGTGTCATTCTTTTGTGATGGTTCTACAACAACTGGAAGTCATTTAATTTGTCATTTAGGTTGCTAGCCACACAGTCTATCGGGGTATGATGAAAACAAATACTCAATCATGAAGTTCTCAATATTGTGAAAGATTCTATTTCCTCAAGAAAAACAGTACTTTTTCTAGCTCCAGGTTCTACAGGGGACTTTTCTTTTAAGAAATAAGAGGGTAGCAGTACTAAGATTTGCAAATTCTAGTCACTTTAATGTCTGGATGTTGGTGAAACCCTCATGCAGTGACCCCGGGCCTGGGCTCAGTTAGGTTATAGGGTATAGAGCCCAAATAGTTTGAGGTAAGGAGAGGATTGAATGTGTGGTAGTAACCATATTGTGGAAGGACATGTAGGCACCATAAAGGAGATAGATTAAAACTGAACCAAATATACACATGTATATTTCACTAGCTTTAAAAAAGATCTATATTATTTATCACCATAGTCTTGACTGTTATGGTTTCTGATGCTCTTTTTATTTTTTTCCTTTGAAATGCATTGGACAACATTCCAAAGGATTTATATAACCAAATCTGTGTTCTTCCACAGAGTTATAAATTTAGTTTTTCAGCTGTTCAAAAACATTTTTTTCTCTTTTTTCTTTGCCATTATCTCTGATAATGCTGTGTTATTCCTCCCACTCAAATGCCAAGAAAGACAATCCAACTACTTCCTCCTCCAACATACTTACAGGAAAGAATAGAAACAATTTTATCAACTCCAGCTTGGGCAGCACAAATGCCAGCAAGATTTTCTTAAACCTTCGTGACTCTCACTGTAGGTGCTTTCCAACACTTTGGTTTCTTTTTCTTGAATTCTGTTCTTGCTACAGAAACCTTCAGTTGTCTAACACTGGTGGCATTTAGTAATCTTTGCCAAGTTTAATTCCAATTCTGTCACTTGGAAGGTTTCAGTGACCCTGGAAGAAGGTTTTGTTTTGTGCAATGGGAATTTGCTCAGGAAGTGTGAGTCAGGCCCCCTCCCTCTCCCTCCCAGCAAAATAGATTGAATGATTTCCTTTTTTCTTTTCAGGATAGAAACTGAAGACAAACCAAAAAATATGACCATCACCCTTGATCCTACCTCAGTACAAGTTAAATCTGCCGCATTGCAAGAAGCAGTGTTTACCTCAGGGAAGTATATGTATCTCTGATAGTACCCAAGGTCATTTTAGGTAGTAAGCAGGCAAAATTTTTAGTTTAATAATTATGTATTCATGTTAGTGTGTATTAGAAAAGTATAACAACATATTAACCCATCATTTCATGGACGTTATTATTTCAGATTAGGCTAACAAATAACAAAAGAAGGTCCAAGGAAAATATGAAGTAAATCATAATATGATTGGCATGCATATCCTGAAAGTGGTACATGAACAATGCTGTATGAACAGCAGATGTTTAAGAACACTGTCCAATTAAAACACAGTGGAATTTGTCTTAAAACAAAACTGTTTTGAATCCCAGTATTGCTACTCTGCAGCTGTGAGCTTTAGGTAAATTTACAAACTTCTTTGAACCTCAGTGTCTTCATTTGTAATGTAAGGATAATTTCTACCTTGTAGAGTTGTTGAGAGAAACCGAGCTACTGGATTTAAGTGTAGTTTTGTAATGAGCATAGTGTGTGCTCATTAAATGGTAGACATCATATCTGATTCCTCCCTACTCTGTTTATTGTCATTTATCTTAAGTAAAAATCTTGTAGCCACAAAGCAAGTAACCAGCTTTCCTGTTCAACATTAGTGTCAGAAAATACTGGTGCCCTTGAGAAATAGGGAATCTAATGAATAGGGCACTGTTTCCGGAATCAGAGGTCTGGCTTTCACCCTGGACTTACTGCAGCAAGTGACTTAACTTGCAAAGCGACCGTGAAAACAAGGCTGTGCCTGAAAAAATAAACCATCTCAATTCTTTTCCTTGATGCGTTTGATTGTCATGGGATTTTTTTTCAGGATTAGGAGACTATGATTCAAGTTCAGTTCAGGTCAGCAAACATTATTTTTTTCAGCACTTAATCTGTGTCAGGCACTGTGCTACTTCTCAGATATTAAAATGAATAAGGCAAACTTCCTGAGCTTGCGTTCACTCATTCAGTAAATGTTTAGGGAGTACCTACTAGGTAATAAAAACCTTGCAAGACCTGGGGAATCAAACAGAAATAGTTACTGCCCTCATGGAAATTATAGTATAGGGAAAGTTATAGAGAGTGATGTATTAGTAATTGTTTAAGAACTAGTTCTCCAAAAAATAAATTAAAAAGTATGTGTATGTGTATGTTAAATTTTATTAAGACAAAGGATGTGTAGCACACAATTTATAAATAATAATATATACCTTATTGTAAAATCATTATAGCAAATTGATTCTCACAGAATGATTTTGTAGATTGTGAAACTCTTGTAAGCATGGCCAAACTATGGTTACAATGGACAAATGAGTGTGGGTCCACATGAATGTTGGTTGATATTTTCATTTCAGTTAAAGATTAAGATGAACGTGAAACAAGAAAGAGGAATGTCAGAACTTCATTTGTTTGTCAATGACTGTTTTCTTTGCTGAATGAGATAACAGTTTTCAAATACCGGAAGACTATATCCTTAATTTTTTTGTGCTATTCACAGTCTAACCGTTACAGACACAGCATACTTTTAAGTTTAATTTGTATTATTAATGTTTTCTCCATCACATTCTTAAGTCTAGACAATGAAAAGAACAATATCAATTCCTTATTTGTAGCATTTTCTGATTTCTATGCTATAAATACTCCCACTATAGCCACTTTTAAGGTACTAATATGACTTCACTGAATATGGAGTTGGGAAGAGATATATAGCACATCATTACAATAGATGTAAATAACCTGAAGAACACAGATGATAGTAAAATTCGCTAAACTAATGAGGAAGTGATAAATTTTGAGTATTTATTACCTATGTTTTTAATACAGTTTATTTCACTGTAAGTTGTAAACTATAATAAACATTGTAAGTTTAATTAATTTTTAATAATGATTACCAACTGGCTCACAAATTCCTGAAAATAAAACCATGTATTCTTGTGAGCCAGTATGAGCTAGCTCCAGTACTGTTGGAAATGTTATAATATCTTAAAATATTAATATTTGTGTTTTTCTCTTTTTTCTGCTTTCTTGTACTTGATCTTTTCCCTGTAACTCAGAGGTAGCCATGTTGCCTTGAAAAGAAGCATAACAGTTATAGTGGGAAAGTGACAAAGGTTCTGACTATATATGGTGGATTGAACTCATGTATTCACCACAGTTTTCTCCTGAAATCCCAATAAAGGCATAAGCCAATAAGGACCAAGAGAATGGGAGAGGAGACAACATAACAAAATTTGAAGCATAGAAGCAGGTGAATAAATGAGAACTAATATTCTAGTCTAGAGAAAGCTCAAATCTAAACTTGCAGAGGGGAAGGTAATAACAATCTGATTCATGCTGTGAAATCTCAAAAAGCTCAAGAATTAGAAGAAAAAATTGGAGGAAATCCCTGAGAAAGTAGAACCAAAAAATAAAAATGAAAATGAAAAAGAGATGGAAAATAGAAAATATACGAAAATGAAAGACAGTTCAGCAGCTACATGATAAAAATGTCATGCAAAAAAGAATAGAGAAAACAGAGGGGAGGAGATTATCAAAGTAGTAATTTAAGAAAGTTTTCCACAACTGAAAGACATGACTTTCCAGAGTTAGAGAGCCCACTACATGCTGAGCACAATAGATTTAAGAAGACCCACACCAAGGCATCTCATGGGAAGTTTTATTTACTAGGGACAAAAAGAAGCTCCTAAACATTTCCAGAGGAAAAAAGAGGCCACAAAGAGCTAGAATAAGGAAGGAATTGACTCTTTCAGCAACACTCCATGAAAGAAGGTAGCGGAGCAATGTCTCCAGAATTCCAAGGAAAATGGTTTCAACCTAGAATTCTATATTCAGCCAAACTGTCAAGTGTGAGGATAAAGACATTTGCAGATGTTTGTGTTCTTAAAGACTGTGCTTAATATGTACCTTTTGTCAGGAATTACTGGAGAATGTACTCCACAAAGCAAGGGAGCAAAACCAGGAAGAAAGAAGTGAGATACAGAAAATAAGGGATCCAGCACAGGGAGGAGACGGGAATCCTCAGGATGAGCATGAAGGAGATCCCAGAGCAATAACTGCACAGTATTTCCAGAGAACATTCTGTTCATTTTGGGGACAGGAAAGCAGAGGTATCCACCAGGGATGTTGCCATGAAAAGAATAAAACAAAAACAGCCTGATGTATTTGAACATCATGAAAGGAAATGTATAATTCTGGAGGAATGTTTGAGGATGAATTAGTTATAGGAACATAGAAAACTAAGCTAACAATAAAGGCAATTTTTTTTATTCCAGGAAAAACAAAAAATTGTACAAGAAAGGAAGTATAATTGTTTTATACTGCATGGTCATGTTGAGTTAACCAAAAGTTATGGATCGTGTAATCATATAGGTAGACATGAGGGTGGAAAAGAATGTGTGTGAATGTGTGAGGTAGGGCGTGAGGTGGGCAGTGTTGTAAGAGAGATTATTCTTCACCCTCCATAGTAGGAAGCTAAAAGATATGAAACTGAGCAATGTCAAAATAGCAGCAATACAAGGATGTTATTGAGGAAGATGGAAGCAAGTACCAGAAGAATATTCAGCTAGTATAATGGAAAAAATGTTGTGTTTGAGAAGTGGGAATCAAGGGTAGAGAAAGAGGAAGAGAGCACCACTATTTTTTTCATTATGAGTCTTATAGTATTATTTGATTTTTAAAACTCTGTGCAAAAATAAACTACTGTCTTAAATAAAAGAGCAAGAAATAACTAACATTTTTTCCAAATAATCTTTTGAAAATAAAGGGAATGAAGTGAGGGAAGTAATAGTGATGTATAAGGGAAAGCTTCAGCCGTGATGGTTATATAGTACTGGACAGTGGTAATTACCATCCCTATTACAAAAATAATCACATCCATAATTTCTTTTTCAAGATTTCATTTTATTTTGTTTTTTTAATTTTTTGGCCACCCTGTGACATGAGGGATCTTAGTTCCCCGACCAGCGATCAAACCTGTGCCCCTGCAGTGGAAGCGTGGAGCCCTGGACCACCAGGGAATCCCCACACCCATAACTTTTATAAAGAAAAACCATAGGGAATTGGGGATACTTGTAGCAGGGGAACTCAATCCCATCTGGAGTGTGTGGAGGGTTTCCATATAGAAGCTTACAGTTCAGCCAAAGACACAGATTATGAATAGATAATTTCAATACAGGGCAGAAGTAGAAACAGTAGAAGTATACATAGAGGGGCTTAGAGCACATAGGAGGGCATTTAGCCCAGCCTGGATGGGTCAGTAAAGACTTCCTAGAGTAAAGAATGACTAAAGATGTGCAGGAGGGTAATGAAGGCTGTAAAACAATAGTCAAGTGTTTCCGAAACCTTTGCATGGATAGGTTGGAATTTTCTAGACAAATGTTTTGACTCAACAATCAGAATCATATCTGGTTTTGATATTTTAATATCTCTTTATGGATTTGGTAAAGAGAGGGAAAATAGACCACATAATGGTAATGTTTTTAAACAACTGTTATAGAAAAACTTTACTTATTTGGGCATACTTATTTATTTATTTGGGCATATTTCTTTCAAGTTATATTCCTTGTCTTGTTCTGGAGATATAAGAAAGCAGAGGGCAGGGGGTGTTGGGAAATAGTCACCCTAATCCTTACTCTTTTTTTTTTTTAACTTTAAAGCACTTATTTCGGGACTTCCCTGGTGGCGCAGTGGTTAAAACTCCATACTCCCAATGCAGGGTGCCCGGGTTAGGGCCCGGGTTCGATCCCTTGTCAGGGAACTAGATCCCACATGCATGCTGCAACTAAGAGTTCACACGCCACAACTAAGGAGCCGGTGAGCCGTAAGGATCCCATGAGCTGCAGCTAGGAAGCACACCTGTCACAACTGAGACCCAGTGCAACCAAATAAATAAATAAATGTTTTAAAAACAAAGCACTAATGACTCTACTACCCAAAGCAATCTACAGGTTCAATGCAATCCCTATCAAACTACCACTGGCATTTTTCACAGAACTAGAACAAAAAATTCCACAATTTGTATGGAAACACAAAAGACCCCAAATAGCCAAAGCAATCTTGAGAAAGAAAAACGGAGCTGGAGGAATCAGGTTCCCTGACTTCAGACTATTCTACAAAGCTACAGTAATCAAGACAGTATGGTACTGGCACAAAAACAGAAATATAGATCAATGGAACAGGATAGAAAGCCCAGAGATAAACCCATGCACATATGGTCACCTTATCTTTGATAAAGGAGGCAAGAATATACAGTGGAAAAAAGACAGCCTCTTCAATAAGTGGTGCTGGGAAAACTGGACAGCTACATGTAAAAGAATGAAGTTAGAACACTCCCTAACACCATATACAAAAATAAACTCAAAATGGATTAAAGACCTAAATGTAAGGCCAGACACTATCAAACTCTTAGAGGAAAACATAGGCAGAACACTCTATGACATAAATCACAGCAAGATCCTTTTTGATCCACCTCCTAGAGAAACGGAAATAAAAAGAAAAATAAACAAATGGGACCTAATGAAACTTAAAAGCTTTTGCACAGCAAAGGAAACCATAAACAAGACGAGAAGACCACCCTCAGAATGGGAGAAAGTATTTACAAACGAAGCAACAGACAAAGGATTAATATCCAAAATTTACAAGCAGTTCATGCAGCTCAGTATCAAAAACACAAACAACCCAATCCAAAAATGGGCAGAAGACCTAAATAGACATTTCTCCAAACAAGATATACAGATTGCCAACAAACACATGAAAGGATGCTCAACAGCATTAGTCATCAGAAAAATGCAAATCGAAACTACAATGAGATAATACCTCACACCAGCCAGAATGGCCATCATCAAAAAATCTACAAACAATAAATGCTGGAGAGTGTGTGGATAAAAGGGAACCCTCTTGCACTGTTGGTGGGAATGTAAATTGATACAGCCACTATGGAGAACAGTATGGAGGTTCCTTAAAAAACTAAAAATAGAACTACCATATGACCCAGCAATCCCACTACTGGGCATATACCCTGAGAAAACCATAATTCAAAAAGAGTCATGTACCAAAATGTTCATAGCAGCTCTATTTACAATAGCCAGGACATGGAAGCAACCTAAGTGTCCATCAACAGATGAATGGATAAAGAAGATGTGGCACATATATACAAGGGAATATTACTCAGCCATAAAAAGAAACAAAATTGACTTATTTGTAGTGAGGTGGATGGACCTAGAGTCTGTCATACAGAGTGAAGTAAGCCAGAAAGAGAAAAACCAATACTGTATGCTAACACATATATATGGTATATAAAAAAAAAAAAAATGGTTCTGAAGAACCTAGGAGCAGGACAGGAATAAAGACGCAGACCTAGAGATTGGACTTGAGGATACGGGGAGGGGGAAGGGTAAGCTGGGAGAAAGTGAGAGAGTGGCATGGACATATATACACTACCAAACATAAAATAGCTAGCTAGTGGGAAGCAGCCGCATAGCACAGGGAGATCAGCTAGGTGCTTTGTGACCGCCTAGAGGGGTGGGATAGGGAGGGTGGGAGGGAGGGAGATGCAAGAGGGAAGAGATATGGGGACATATGTATATGTATAACTGATTCACTTTGTTATGAAGCAGAAACTAACACACCATTGTAAAGCAATTATACTCCAATAAAGATGTTAAAAAATTAAAAAAACAAAAAAGCACTTATTTCAACTTCACTCACTTATTATATTTCTTGGATTGGAAATGTATACATTATTTACCAATAAATACTTAATGCTTTACCATTACATTGGCAGAAACTTGAAAACAATTCCAATTAAATGAAAAAAAGGTACAAAAATTATCTTTATTTTGCTTTTATAATTCATAGTATATTCAAAACAACGTTTTTATAGCAGCTAAAACTTTAACCAAAAATTCAGAACTGCCGTTTTATAAGCTCAACAAAACTTTAAGTTAAATTATTTTGATGACCCTGACTCTCTTTACTAGTCTGATTAATCCAAGAATTTACAGCTGCTGGCCCATAAAAAGCAAGCTAAAGAGGAATTCCCTGGTGGTCCAGAGGTTAGGACTCTGCGCTCCCACTGCCGGGGGCATGGGTTCGATCCGGGGAGTGGGGAGTGGGGGGAGGAAAGAAAAAAAAGCTAAAGGAACTCTAGTCTGTTTCTAGCTGTTATCCAGGGCTTCTACGTTTCTGTGTTTGCTTCAATCTGGCTCCTCAATCAGATTCATCATCCAGCAGGTTCTGGACTTTGTCTCCTCATTCTGGCCATGTGTTTCATTGCCTCCAGGATTTGATGATGAAATCTGCCTTCCTCACTTTGACTGTTGGCCCAAAACCTCACTTATCCCAGCTCCATGGAACGATGGGAAAGAGATTTCATTCTGATCAACCAGTCACCTGGTCAAGTTTGTTTGAAGATATTCTTTGGGGTCTGGAAAAACGTAGTTCCACAAACAGTTCTCTATGTGGTAGAATTATTACTGATTTTTGTTTTTTCTTCTTGTTCCAATTTTTCTCTTATAAACATAAGAAGAAGCAAGAGTAACATACCAAATATGTATGAAGGGCTCTGCCCTTCATAACCTCTTCAACCAGAGCAACTCAGCCTTTTTGTGTTGTTTTTTTTTTTTTTATAAGCTTTATTTTATTTATTTATTTATTTATTTATTTATTTATTTATTTATTTATTTATTTATTTATTTATTTATTTATCTATGGCTGTGTTGGGTCTTCGTTTCTGTGCGAGGGCCCTCCCCAATTGCGGCAAGCGGAGGCCACTCCCCATCACGGTGCGCGGGCCTCTCACCATCGCGGCCCCTCCCGCTGCAGAGCACAGGCTCCAAACGCGCAGGCCCAGTAACTGTGGCCCACGGGCCCAGCCGCTCCGCGGCATGTGGGATCCTCCCAGACCAGGGCCCGAACCCGCGTCCCCTGCATTGGCAGGCAGACTCCCAATCACTGCGCCACCAGGGAAGCCCTGTGTTGTATTTTTTTTAACTTCCATCGTAAGATTTTAACAAAGGACTCTTAGCAAATTCAAACAGTGCTTTTTAAATCACTTGTACATTCACTATTACATTTGATCCTCAAACAACCCAGCATGGCTGATAGATCATTTTTCAAAATTCTACTAGAGAGATAAATATATGAAAGCAACTGACTGATTGAGCGTCTTTTATACAGCTAGCTAGCTTTATATCTGGGATGAGAATTCAAGGTCAGAAGTAATTAAGATGCAAATTGGGAATTCAAGGTGGTAGTTTCTTGTAGTTACCAAGTGTGAGCCCCAAATTAGATTTTTAATATCCACAACATTCATATCTCTCCCTGATCCTGTTTGGGTCACCAGTACGACATTACCCTATTGGAGGATTAATTGTTCCAATCCTGATACTTTGTTGTATCATCTTTCTAAATTAAAAATGGGATTTGTAATCTAGCAAAAGATGTTTTACTCAAATGCATGAATTTATTTACAGGAAAACTCTTTGAGAGATATAAAAGTTAAAATCCAATAAAGGAATGACCTTTGCTATGGAAAAACAAAAGAAAGAAATAAATCAGGTCTTCTCTGGAAAATCTGGGACATCGAATCATTAGGCGTAATGTGCTTCCCCCTAGGGACATAGGTCACTTTCAATATTTGCCAAAGCATTAGATCAGCCAGGCACTAGGAGACATTTCTAAGCTTAATAACTGAGCTGCTTTGATGTGTTTTGGTAAAAGTTTAAAACCTCTCCGGCCCCATTTTATCAAACATACACCTTTAGTATACAGCATCTCTCCCTTAGGATATTACTGAGAGAATAACCATCTATTTCACAATTTTTATTTTTCTTCTAGTAAATGTACCGTGTATACAGTTGTTAAGTTGTAAAAGTGCAAAGATTAGAGCTCTGTAAGAGGGTTTGGGGAAATAGGAGAAATTTGTAATCTGAATAGGAAAGGACTTAATTATTCAACTGACTAAAATTATGTCAACCTTCTCTGCTTTGCAAATAAACTGGAAATTGGGGTAAACTTTAGATCAAAAACAAAACCTCAGAGGTCAACTAAGACAGGCAGTAAAAAAAAGAGTTGAGGGCTTCCCTGGTGGCGCAGTGGTTGAGAATCTGCCTGCCAATGCAGGGGACACGGGTTCAAGCCCTGGCCTGGGAAGATCCCACATGCCACGGAGCAACTAGGCCCGTGAGCCACAACTACTGAGCCTGCGCGTCTGGAGCCTGTGCTCCGCATCAAGAGAGGCCACGATAATGAGAGGCCCGCGCACCGCGATGAAGAGTGGCCCCTGCTTGCCGCAACTAGAGAAAGCCCTCGCACAGAAACGAAGACCCAACACAGCCATAAATAAATAAATAAATAAAAATTAAAAAAAAAAAAAAAAAAAAAAGAGTTGAAACAAATTTGTTGTAGGACAGATAATCCAAAAACACAGATACTTTTCTTTTTAAGGATAAAAGCTACCTGAAATTCCACCAGCCAGAGAAAAGGATTATTAAAGTTTTAAGAAACATTCTTCCACACTTTATATGCATATATCCATATGCACAATAAAAACTATATATTCTGTTTTATAACTTGGAATGGAAATTTTTAATTTTTTAAAAAACGAATCAATATATCATAAGCATATTTCTATGTCAAGTGAGAAACTAAAATGTCCTGTTAGTTATTACATAGTATTTTATTAGATTAATTTACCAATTTGCATAGAAAAATCTTTGGGAATATCAGAAAATCTGAGTTTTGACATTTATAAACATTAAAATGATAGACATTCTTATAACCAAAGTCTTTGGAATTCTTTGTTAGTTTCTGAAGATAACTTCGGAAGTGGAATTGTAAGGTGTATTGGCTAAGATTCTTTGGTTGCAAGCAACAGAAACCCAACTAGAACTAGCTTAAGGAAAAAGGGAGAATGGACTGATTTGCATTCATTCAACAATTTTTTTTAATTACTAGAGCTTTTGTTCATTGGGAACTATAAGAATATATTTATTTTCCAAGTTGGAACACAGATCTGTTCAAAGAAAATTATAGGAAACTTTTTTTTTTACAGTTCCCACTTCAGATTGTTCCTCATATATATCCTCTGATCAATAGTCAGCTAAACAATAAGGAAGAACTCTGCAGATCTTCAGAGCACTCTCTCTGTGCAGCAATCTCCTCTCTGGTATGCTGCCCTGAGAACTCTAGCTGCCTTGTCCTCCCACGTCCCCAGCTCCATCTTCTCAACTCAGAGAGACTGTGAGACTCCACCAGCGTCCCCCTTCTTTGCAATGCAGTATGAAAACTCTCCAGACAATAAAAAGGGGTACTTATAGGGCTCACTTTGTTTCTTCTCTCTCAGAAATCACACTGTTCTGTACTGTCTGATGTCCAATGTCTAAAAACCATTTTTGGGGACTTCTCTGGTGCTCCAGTGGTTAGGGCTCCATGCTTCCACTGCAGGGGGTGCGGGGTCCATCCTTGTCGGGGAACTAGGATCCCTCATGCCGCGACCAAAAACATAAAAATACAAAAATAAATAAAAACCATTTTTTTTTTTCATGTATTTTCTCTGCCTTTTAAATTGTTTTCAGAAGGGAGTGTAAATGTGGTTCCTATCATTCCATCTTGGTCCAAAGTGAAGTCTCTATCTCAACGATTATTCTTGGAGTGGCTGTCATGTGCCAGACACTTGGGATCCTTGCTTTTCTAGAGCACATGATCGAACTACAGGAAGGTCAGAAGTTGAGGTAGCTCCCAGGCCAGCAAGACCCAGGGATACCAGATTTCAAAATCTCTGTCTCTCTGTCTCTTGTCTCTCTTTCCATATCTTGTGTCTCTGTATCTTTTTGCACAGTGGTGTCAATCTTTCCTTCTATAGATGAACTGAATTCATGAAGAGTACACAGACAAAGCAACCTGTAATTGCCTTCTTTCAAGCTTATTTTTTTTAGAAGAAAGTGAATCTCTTTTTCTCAGAGTCAGTTTGAAAAATCTCTAGGAAGGAATGATGAGCCCATCCATTGGATGAATCACTGTGGCTGGGGAATGAGGAATTTAAACTGACTCAGTCTGGATCATATGCCTCCTTTGTGCCCAGTGATCTGGAATTTCTTAGCAGATAGAATCACAGGGGAATTATCAGATGAGAAGCCATCCCAATCTGTGTCTACAATTTTGGGTATACTATTTTTTGATACTTAAAGATCTACTTTGAAGTAATTTCAAACTTCATGACATTCGCCACTGGTTAATATTAAGGGTCAAATGCTTGCCTAATATAGTGTATAAAGAAGCTAAGGTAGAAGTAGCCTTAACATTTAATTAATGAATATGGTTCAGACAAGCAGTACATTATAAAAAGAAGCATATGAGGATCCAGAAGAACAAGAGAGAACTTTAAAGGGCAAAGGAGACATTTATAAGCTTAGTTTAGAAAACACCAAAAAGGAACTTTATGATAAGCTCGGGAAATCTTTTCTCATTCATGGACCCATAGCCAGGAAATTCTTAGGACATCTAGGCTATGTCACAGCCTGAGAAGGAAAAAAATTTAATCTTGGATTCATCTTTGATTAGTCTCCCCACTCTTTACCTTTTTATCCAATTAGTTATCAAGTCCTGTCCATTCTCTCAACCTTCACTGGCCTCTCGTTATCCAAGTCACTTTCATCTCTCACTTGGATACTGGAAAGGTCTTCTAGCAGCCTCTGTGAATCAAGTCTTCCTCCCTATAAAGGGGTGCTTGTGCTTGCTGCTCAGCACAAATTTCTGCTTTTTCTTTGTAGCTGTACCCAAAAATCTCCTTTGGGAAAAAATCCCTCCCCCATTCTCAATCATGTAATTTGGGTGGGATTAACCTCACCTTCAGCTCCAGAAGGGGATTCTGGTTAGTTTAGCTACTCAGTGAATTCCTATTGAGTGAATTCATCTATTCCTCGGACTATACGGATTATTTCAGGCCTAATGAGACACAGTAACATGTTTGTTGGGGGCTTCTGGGAGCTAATTTCTACTCTTCCTTCAGTTCTCTATAGAAATGTCACTTTCTCAGGGACGATTTCCCTAATCTCAATTTAGGTTGTGCTATACACTCCCATAATTACCTTTTGTGATACATATTGCGTTTGTAATTACTTGTTTAAAATCTGCCTTCTTTTTAAAGAATATACACTCCCTGGGGACAGGGCTTTCTGTCATACTCATTGCTATATTCCCAGAGTCCAGCACAGGGCCTGGGACCAAATACACAGTGAACAAATCACTAGACCAAGAATGAACATGGAGCTCAGAACCATAGAAAAGGCAAAAAGTGTATTTTAAGAATAAATGAGCATTCCACCAAACTTAGCTTAAATGTCAACCAAAGGCTACGTAATATTGATGAATCTGAGTATCTTGGGTGAAATTCCAACTTAGATTGGGCTAAGAGTAGGACAGTGAAATCTGATAGGCCAAATATGCCTTTCAAGTCAACATTTGACTATCCTTTCCTTACTTAATGTGCTCTGTGAACTCATCCATGTCTATTCCTGTGCATTGTCTATCGTTTTGGTGTTTTCTTTCTTTCTTTTATTTTACTTTTTGGCTGCTTTGGGTCTTCGTTGCTGTGCGTGGGCTTTCTCTAGTTGAGATGAGCGGGGGCTACTCTTCGTTGCGGTGCGCGGGCTGCTCACTGCGGTGGTCTCTCTTGTTGCGGAGCATGGGCTCTGCGTGTGGGCTTCAGTAGCTGTGGCACAGGGGCTCAGTAGTTGTGGCTCACGGGCTAAGTTGTTCTGCGGCATGTGGGATCTTCCCGGACCAAGGCTTGAACCCGTGTCCCCTGCATTGGCAGGTGGATTCTTAACCACTGCACCACCAGGGAAGCCCCGTTTTGGCGTTGTCTTATTCATTAATTCAACAAATATTTGTTCACTATCTCCTTTACTTACCACTGCCATAGATGCTACAGATAGGATGAATAAAATATGATCCTATAAGAAATTTACTGTCTAATTAGAGAGATAGATGTGTAAACAAATAAATTATGACCTTGTAATTGCTGAAAGAATAGAATAGTGATTATTGCTTTCTTCAAACATGAGGTGTTATTGATCAGAGATCTTTCAGTTGCAAGTGACAGAAACCCAATTTCAAATAGCCTAAGCAGAAAATGGAATCTATTGGCTCATGTAACTAGGAATTCCAGGGACGAAGCTGAGCTGGGGAGCCCAAATAATATTATTGGGTCTCCATTTCTTTCTGGATTTATTTCTTGCTGTTTGGGACTTATCTTCTTCTTCTAAAGATGGACTCTGAAGTAGATTCTGTGGTGCACCACCCAGACGCCACTTTTAGGATGGAAGCACTGGTTTCCCCCAGCTTTGGGGAGTGTTGGCTGCTGATGGCTTAAAGCTGAGTCTCTCTCTCTGGGCATTGCCCTTAGACAAAGCGGGGAGCCTCAATCAGGGAGGGGGTTATGACACCTCCCTGGGAGCAGCTTGCATCCAGAAACTGATCAATGAGGGATACCAAGGCCTGGCCTCTTTCCTTGACTGAAGACATATCTGAAGAGCCATCCCAGCTTTAGGGCTACCCATGGGATCAGCTGAGAAGTCTGTGGAACTTGAGGTCTGACCTCTGGCAGATCTGTTCCATAAAGAAGAGGGTTGAGTTTATTTTTAGAGTTCTGGATATATAGGGAAGAAATGGAGAGAAGTGAAGAGGAGGAGATACGAAGTGAATCAAAAGAATACTCCAACAAGCACCTTGCCCTATGACCCCTCTCTAGGATTCTGCAGATCTTTATCAAGTGCTTGAATGCAAGTATTTTTTTGTTTTGTTTTGTTTTGTTTTGTTCTGTGTGTGTGTGTGTGTGAAAGCAGTGAAGGGACTGGGCATCCCCCACCAGAATGGCCTAGGAAGGGATGGAACTGTAGAGCACAGGTGTATTCAGGAGTTTAGAGATATAATCTGAGAAAATAAGTTCTATAATTTTGCAGAAACAGTGGGTAGGGTTATGAACACTGTAGGTTATAAGGTTTAACTAGCGAATATCTGGATATACCTGTCATAGCAACAAATATTTTGGAGACTAGAGTATAGATTTGTTACCCACCAGAGTTCTTGGCCTTCCCCAAGCAATAGAAATTGACTAGAGGCCAGACCAGAAATTCAGGCAAGGCTTTATTGAGGCCCCTGCTGCAGCAGCAGGGAGCGAGAACAAACAACCGGTTCCCTTGCTTGCTCGCTTGCTGGGCCGGGGTGGGGTGGGGGGCGAGCTGATTCCTTATATGGGGTGAGGGTAGGGGTGTGTCCAGGCTTCTGGCCGGAGGGGTAGCTTAGGTGGTTTGCCCACCCCTTAGGTGGTGCTGTGTTCAGGGGGCATGCTCAATATCCTGCTTTTGCTCCTGACACCCTGTTTTTGCTCCAGGCTCTTCAAAAGTGGCAGTTGGGTTTTTTGGTCTCTTTGTATCTTTTGGGTCCAGAATTTGCCCCAGCTGCACATGCACGCAGTTATTTTTAGTCCCATATAGTTTCTTTGCATTTTGTTGCTTGAGGAGAGGTATGTCCTGGTACAAGCATTGCAGCACTTTAGCAAAGGGTCACAGGTCCCAGCAAAGGGTTCCAGGTCCCAGCCTGTCTCAGCTTTATTCTCCAAACATTTGATGAACTAATAGTAAAACTAGTAAAAGCCAATAAATCACAATATAATAAAATAAAGGTAAAATGCTATGGGAGGGACTTCTCTGGTGGCGCAGTGGTTGAGAATCCGCTGGCCAGTGCAGGGGACACTGGTTCTATCCCTGGTCCTGGAAGATCCCACATGCCACGGAGCAACTAAGCCCGTGAGCCACAACTACTGAGCCCGCGTGCCACAATTACTGAAGGCCGAGCGCCTAGAGCCCGTGCTCCACAACAAGAGAAGCCACCACAGTGAGAAACCTGCGCACCGCAATGAAGAGTATCCCCCGCTTGCCAAAGCCTGCACACAGCAATGAAGACCCAACGCAGCCAAAAATAAATAAATTTTAAAAAAGTGCTATGGGAATAGAAAGGTCCTGCACAACTAACTGATATAGTAAAGTTAGAGTTTTATAAGTCATTACTTAGCTTTATAATACGAAGAAAAACTAAGGGAAGAATTAGTCATGTCTAAAGTTATTATAAAAAAATGAGATATCAAGAAAATTGGAAGTCCATTTTCCATGAAAAATTTAAGGTATAAATTATGTTCATCCATCTATCATGACAGATAAAAATAGGCTCCAATGAAAACATTTCCAAAATGGTTTTCATATGTTTTCTTACAAACAAACAAAAAACCCCACAACTATCCACTGAAGAAGTACCTCTGCAAATGAATTTACATTTCCAAAAGGGCTTTCTTATGTTTTCTTAATTAAAAACCAAACAAAAACCCTACAACTATCCACTGAAGTACCTCTGCAAATGAATTTGCAACTGCGGATTGTAAATCCTACCAGAAGATAGACAAATAAATTATAATAATTCCTGGAGAGCCATTTCTACCCTGTTACCAGGGTTTTTTGAAGGTGTGACTCTATGCATAAAAGCACAAATCTGAACTGAAAATAAAATAGCATATTAAGAGAGCCATCTACTGGCAGCTCATTGAAATCTGTTTAATTCAGTAGGTTTCTATGCCAAATATATTTCCGTATGTAATACTGTGATCAACTTTCCAGAAAAATTTAATCTGACCAACTTTCATGCTATACTTTGTATGAAGGAGGGTATCTTTAGTATCACAGTTATAATTTGAAACACAGATTCCCATGTTAAGGAGTTATTCTTTGAAATTAGCCAACTTGGCTATTACAGTAAGAATGATAACAACAGGGTATATGATGTCTACTAAAGTGAACATAATAAGAGCAGAAAATATAGGTCCAGCACTGTTCCATTCATGTACTTTACTTACATGAATTCTTGTAATCGTCACAAGAACCTTATAAGGTTTGTGCTATTATTTTTTTCTCTTCTTTATTTCCCATTCATTCTTTTTTAAAAAATTATTTATTTATTTATTTATTTTGAAGTATAGTTGATTTACGATGTGTTAATTACTGCTGTACAACAAAGTGATTCAGCTATATATGTATATATATATATATATATATATATATATATATATATATATATATATATACACATTCTTTTCCATTATGGTTTATCATAGTATACTGAATATAGTTCTCTGTGCTATACAGTAGGACCCTGTTGTTTATCCATTCTATTATAAAAGCTTGCATCAGCTAACCCCAACCTCCCATTCCATTCCTTCCCTAAACCCCTCCCCCTTGGCAACAACCAGTTTGTTCTCTATGTCCATGATTCAGTTTCTGTTTCATAGATATGTTAATTTGTGTCATATTTTAGATTCCACATATAAGTGATATCATACGGCATTTGTCTTTCTCTTTCTGACTTACTTCACTTCGTATGATAATCTCTAGTTGCATAGGAGGTGCTGCTATTATTCTCACTTTACAGGTGAAGAAACTGAACACAGAGAAGTTAGATATCTTGGCCAAAGATCAAGCAGCTACGAAGTGTCAGAGCTTGGATTAGGATTCAAGTAATTTGGCTGCAGAGTGGATACTCTTTAACCACAAACACCTATTGAGTTCATATTATTTAATCAGCATTGTTATGGTTTACAAAGATAGTAAGTCAAATTTGAGAAAGTTACAGTTAGGATGAAAAATGCAAGTGTAGATACATTTTAACACAAATGATGTGGTAAGTTAATTAAAACATGTAAAGTGTGCTCTGAGACCACAATGAAGAGGCACTTAGCTCAACTTTATGAAGAAAGAATGGGATAGTATCTTAGCTTGTTCTCCTAATCGTAGCACCAACCACACTAAAATATAACTACTTGTTTACTTTTCTAAACTGCAAGCTCCCTGAAGTCAGGGGCTATCTATGTCTGCTTTGCTCACTCATTTATTCCTTGTATTGAGCACTAAATATTTGTTTCATGAATGAATATAGTTCAGTTTGTTGAGAAAAGTATCTGAGACACAGAGTGATGAAAGATCAGGCTGAGAAGAGTGCAAAGGTCATTCCTAGAGGGCTTGATATGCTGCATTAAGGAGAGATTTTGTTGAACTGCTCTGCTGTCCATACATGATCTCACATTTTTCGTGGTTTCAAAACTCACCTGACTTTTGGACTGTCTCCAGAACCGTAGTGAAGTAATTCCAAATGCCTGCTTGGGGTATCTACCAGGATATTCTGGAGGTACCTAAGACTTAACATGTTAATATCTTCAAACAGAACACATTTCTCCTCCATCACCAAATCTGTTCCATTACCTACATCCTTTTGTTGTTGTTGTTGAGATATAATTCACATATTATTAAATTCACCCTTTTCAAGTGTACAATGCAGCATTTTTTAGTATATTCACAAAATTGTGCAACCATCATCACTAATTCTAGAATATTTCATCACCCCAAGAGAAATCCTATATCCATCAATAGTCATTTACCATCCTCTCCTTCCCCCCAGAATCTGGCAACCACTAATTCAGTTCTGTCTATATGGATTTGCCTGCTCTGGACATTTCATAGAAATGAAACAATACAATACGTAGCCTTTTGTGTCTGGCTTCTTAACATAACATAATGTTTTCAAGGTTCATCTGTGTTGTAGCATATGTCAGTACTTCATTCTTTTTTGTGACTAAATACCATTCTATTGTAAGGATTTCTTTATGTATTAAACAATTGATGGACATTTGAACTGTTTTCACTCTTTAGCTGGTATGAATAATGCTGGCACAGATATTTGTATACAAGTTTTTGTGTAGATATATGTTCCCTTTCTCTTGGATATGTACCTCAGAGTGGCATTGCTGGGTTTTATGGTAATTCTATGTTCAACTTTTAGAGGAACTTCTTATTTTCCAAAACAGCTGCACCCTTTTATATCCCCACCAGTAATACATGAGAGTTCTGATTTTCCACATGCTTGTCAACATTTGCTATTATTTCAATTCTTTTTTTAATGGCTGAGTAATATTTCACTGTATATATATATATATATATATATATATATATATATATATATATATACCACATCTTCTTTATCCATTCATCTGTCAATGGACATTTAGGTTGATTCCATGTCTTGGCTATTGTAAATAGTGCTGTTATGAACATTGGGGTGCATTATCTTTTTGAATTACAGTTTTCTCCAGATATATGCCCAAGAGTGGGATTGCTGGATCATATGGTAACTCTATTTTTAGTTTTTTGAGGAACCTCCACATTGTTCTCCATAGTGGTTGTACCGATTTACATTCCCATCAACAGTGTAGGAGAGGGTTCTCTTTTCTCCACACCCTCTCCAGCATTTATTATTTGTAGACTTTTTGATGATGGCCATTCTGATCAATGTGAGATGATACCTCATGGTAGTTTTGATTTGCATTTCTCTAATAATTAGTGATGTTGAGCATCTTTTCATGTACCTCTTGGCCATCTGTATGTCTTCTTTGGAGAAATGTCTGTTTAGGTCTTCTGTCCATTTTTTTTTTTTTTTTTTTTTGGCCACGAAGTGCGGCATGTGGGATCTTAGTTCCCTGACCAAGGATCAAACCGTGCCCTCTGCACTGGAAGCACGGAGTTTTCAACACAGGACTGCCAGGGAAGTCCCCTTCTGCCCATTTTTTGATTGGGTTGTTATTGTTGTTTTTGATATTGAGGTGTATGAGCTGTTTGTAAACACTTGCTATTGTCTGTGTTTTAGATTATAACCAAAACTAGTGGGTGTAAAATGGCATCTTTGTGGTTTTGGTTTGCATTTCTTTGATGCTAATGATGTAGAACATCTTTCTCCTTTGGAGAAATGTCTATTCAAATCCTTTGCCCATTTTTAAATTGGTTTGTCTTTTTATGGTTGAGTTGTAGTGTTCTTTATATACTCTGGAGACAAGTCTTTTATCAGCAACATGATATGCTTATTTTTTCACTTTCTTAATGAAAATGAAAACCTTTTGAAGCAAAATACATTTAATTTTGATAAAGTTAAATTTGTAATGTTTTTGTTTTATCATTGATGCTTCTGGTACTGTATCTAAGAAATCTTTGCCTAACCTACAATCATGAAGATTTACTCCTATGCTTTCTTCTAACAAATTTATTGTTTTAGCTCTTACATTTAGGTCTATGATATATTTGGGTTGATATTTGTGTAAGGCATGAGGTACAGGTCTAAATTGATTGCTTTGCATTTGGTAATACAATTTTCCCAGTACCACTGAAAAGACTATCCTTTCCCTATTGAATTGCCTTAGCACCTTTGTTGAAAATCAATTGATCATAGATGTAAGCACTTATTTCTAGATTTTCAATTCTGTTCCATTGATATATAGGTCTACCTTTATGCCAATACCATGTAGTCTTGATTACTGTAGTAAATTTTGAAATTGGGAAGACAAATCCTCTAAGATTTGATATTGGGAAGGATAAATCCTTCAACTTTGTTCTGTTTTCAAGATTGTTTTGGCTATTCTGGTTTCCTTGCATTTCTATATTAATGTTAGAACAGTTTGTCATATGCCCATGCTTGAATTGATTGACTTAGGGGATGAAGAATTATGGGCCAGCCTAGGTCTATGGTCATAGAGGGGTGGGGTCTGAAGAAGAAGGGAAGGTGTGCCTAGTGAAAAAAGCTAAGACTAGAATAGAGTTGCTGTGTCTTTCTTTAATCTTTATTCCTGGAGAGAACAAAAGGTTGTGTAATGGAGGAAGGAGGTAAAGAGGAAATTTGAACTTCCTTGCTAAAGGTCAACAGGTGTGGATAAGAAATGCCTGATTTAGGATTTTTTGAGGTAGAACCAGTGGAACCTGGAGGCTGAATAGATATTGGAGGCAAGGGAGAGGGAGAAGTAGATTTCTCCAGGGATTCTCATTTATTCAATTATATAAGATCATTAATACAGGTAAACGTAATCAGTATATATGTATATCATATTCATAGAATGAACAACAAAAGCAACATGATCATCAATCATACATTTGAAAAAAATCTAATGCCCTTTCATGATAAAAAACACTCAACAAACTAGGAATACAAGAGAACTTCCTCAAACTGATAACAGACATCTATGGAAAATCCATAATGAACATCATACTCATTGGTGAAAGACTATGGTCACTAGTTGCCTGATACCTGGCCCTGGGATCATTTAGAGCAGGGGAAATAGTGGCTTAGTGTGTGAGAGTTAGATAAGGAGATGGTTGAGTGTATAGACTCAGTATTGGTTGGTTTACATATTAAACACATGCTCAATTGGCAAATCGTTATTATCTTTAGGAATTAGCCAGCCCTTGGAGGGGTATTCTCTCTCTGGGTCTGTAAGGCCCCCAAATGCCAGATCATCAAGAATACAGAAAATAGGGACTTCCCTGGTGGTGCAGTGGTTAAGAATCTGCCTGCCAATGCAGGGGACACAGGTTCAAGCCCTGGTCCAAGAAGATCCCACATGCTGTGGAACAACTAAGCCCACATGCCACAACTACTGAGCCTGCTTGCCACAACTACTGAGCCTGCTTGCCACAACTACTGAAGCCCATGCGCCTAGAACCGATGCTCTGCAACAAGAAAAGCCACAGCAATGCAAAGCCTGTGCACCGCAACGAACAGTAGCCCCCGCTCACTGCAACTAGAGAAAGCCGGCGTGCAGCAATGAAGACCCAATGAAGCCAAAAATAAAGAAAGAAAGAAAGAAGGAAAGAAAGAATACAGATAATAAGAAAATATAAGTAATATAATATTTGCCCTGTGATGAATGGATGCCAAATAGACAAACAGAATCTAAGAAAATACAGTTAGAACAACTTCACACCTACTAAGATGCTATAATCAAAAAGTGAAAAATAGGGACTTCCCTGGTGGCGCAGTGGATAAGACTCCACGCTCCCAATGCAGGGGGCCCAGGTTCAATCCCTGGTCAGGGAACTAGATCCCACATGCATGCCACAACTAAGAGTTTGCACGCCACAGCTATGGAGCCAGGGTGCCACAACTAAGGAGCCTGCCTGCTGCAACTAAGACCCAGCACAACCAAATAAATAAATATTTTTTTAAAAAGTGAAAAAATGATGTGTCAT
Organism: Balaenoptera ricei; assembly: GCF_028023285.1. Lineage (NCBI taxonomy): Eukaryota > Metazoa > Chordata > Mammalia > Artiodactyla > Balaenopteridae > Balaenoptera > Balaenoptera ricei. The sequence goes on from NC_082639.1 coordinate 53,811,144, forward strand.
AATAAGTGTTGGAAAAGATGTAGAGAAGTGGGAACCTTCACACATTTGCTGATGGGAATACAAATTGGTACAGTTGCTGTGAAAAAGAGTTTGGCAGTTCCTCAAAAAGTGAAACATAGAGTTACCATATGATCTGGAGTGGAGTTACCAATTCCACTCCCACATACACACCCAACATAATTGAAAACAGGGATGTAAACAGATACTTGTATGCCAATGTTCCCTACAGCATTATTCACGTATCCAAAAAGTGTAAATAATCCACATGCCCATCAAGAGATGAATGAATAAGCAAAATGTGGTATATCCATACAACAGAATATTTTTCAGCCATAAAAAGGGATGAAGTACTGATATATGCTACATCATGAATGAACCTTTAAAGCTATATGCTAAGTGAAAGAAGCCAGACACAGAAGACCACGTGTTGTATGATTCCATTTATATGAAATAACCAGAATAAACAAATCCATAGAAACAGAAAGTATACTAGTAGTTTCCAGGGGTCAGGGGAAGGGACAAATAGAGAGTGACTGCTTAATCAGTGTGAAGTTTCTTTTTAGGGTGATGAGAACACTCTGGAACTAAATAGTAGTGATGGCTCTACAACATTGTGAATTTACTAAATGGAACTGAACTATATATTTTGAAATGGTTGAAATGGTGAATTTCATGCTATCTGTATTTTACCACAACAACAAAAAAAGCAGCACCAGAAAAAAGTCCATCTTCTGCTGGGTACTATAGGTCTGAATGTGATAGCTACAACTTTAAGAGTTACTAAAAGGACAGAATGAGATAATATATGTAAAACCTCCATCACAATAACAGGCACCCAATACATAGTAGCAATTATTATTCTGAAATAAATGAATATTAATATGTAGATATTTGGGTTTATGACACAATAGAATAACTGTCTCTCTACTAGTAGCCATTGTATTACCCACTATCATGAACTTGAAGTAAAAATGCCACTTTAATTTATAATTGTCATTGATGAAGCAGTAGAAATGACTAATTTCATTGAATCTTAACTCTTTTTACAATAATTAATTAATTAATTTTTGGCTGCGTTGGGTCTTCGTTGTTGCGCCACAGACTTTCTCTAGTTGCGGCGAGCAGGGGCTACTCTTTGTTTTAGTGCGCGGGCTCCTCATTGCGGTGGCTTCTCTTGTTGCAGAGCACAGACTCTAGGCACATGGGCTTCAGTAGTTGTGGTGCACGGGCTTAGTTGCTCTGCGACATGTGCGATCTTCCTGGACCAGGGCTCAAACCCGTGTCGCCTGAATTGGCAGGCAGATTGTGCCACCAGGGAAGTCCCTGAATCTTAACTCTTAAGTGCAAACCTTTTGGGTGATAAAATAGGCAGTATGACTAAAGCACTTCTGCTGCATACCAAAGTGGGATGGTTGTCTTGAGGAGAAGCATATGTGTGATTATTTGAGTTGCCAGCTAAACTAGACAATTTTTCTTGGAATGCCATTTTTTTCATGAAAGAGTAACTGACAAACCACATTTATTTAGATTTGGCATCTGACAGAAAATTTTTTAAAAATGAGTGAAACGAACCTGTTACTTCAAGGAAAACCACACTAATTTTAAGTGAAAATTAGAATGTTGGAAAACTAGTATCAGCCACAGCAAGCTTGTCAGCTTCCATATACTTAAAAGATCTTTTCTGACTAGAAAAGTGCACAGGTAAGGCACATGCCCACCTTAGGACTTTTGTACTGCCTGCCCCCTCTACCTGAATGCACTTCCCTCATATCTGCTTGCCTCATTCCCTTATCTCCTTTAAATTTTCATTCACATGTCGCCTTCTAAATGAGATCTACCCTGACCACCATTTTAAAATTGTAATCCATCCTTCAGGACTCTTGGTCCTTCTTTTCATCCTCTATTATTTCTTCCTCTCTCCACCTCCCTATAAGACTTATCACCTTCTAGCATTCTACATAATTTACTTGTTTTATTTTTTGTTTATTCTCTGTCTCAATCCACTAAAATGTAAGCTCCTTGAACAGAAATCCCTGTTTTTGTTCAGCTATAACCCCAACATCTAAAACAATGCCTAGCTCATTGTATACAGTCCAGACATACTCATTAACATTAACAAATGTTTGTAATAATAATATTTCATGTTAGCATAGTCATAAAAAGTTAAGATTATACATCAAGTTATTATGGGCCATTATTTTGGTTGTGTTATATATTCTTTAATGTCTGAATTTTTATCAAACACCTGGGTCATTTTAAAAATCAGAATATATATTTTCTGAAGTATACACATACTTCTATGCCACAATAAGACTTTGTATCTTTATTAAGTCCTGTTCACATTCTACCTTGATTTATAATTTAGTATGTACATACTTGTCTTCCTCAGTAGATTTCTAGCTCCTCAAGGGCAAGATAATATCATGTTCTCCTAGGCACCTGACCAACTGAGTGCATGACTGGCCATGCCTCAAAGTCTAACCATTTTCAAAACTAGAGTAGATTCATTTAAAAACTGGCTTTTGGCATTCAGAGGTACAAAATTTGTGAATTATTAAGTAAATAATATCCTTTAACTAAGTACTGAGACTTAATAAACAAGATCCTTGCCAGCTTTCGTGTTTCTGTAGAGAAGTCAAAAAGAATTACAAGAGGTCGCTTCTGGCTGTCTTTTTACTTTAAAATATATAAATTGAAGCTTTTTATAATTTGATTTAAAAACTAAAGTTTTTGTGATATCAATATTTAATATTAAGTTAGTAGTTCCTTTCTGAACATTCCCCCAATTTAGAGTTTGAGTTCTGGTTTTTGGTTCAAGTGACAAACTGCCGGTATTAGACTCTTTCCTCTTCCTCCAAGCTCACTGAATTCCTTAGTTTCCAAACACCCAAAATAGTTTTCTATCAAAAGAAAGAGAGAGAGAGAGAGAGAGAGATTATTTTAGATTCAGAAGAATCTGAAATTGGGTCAGGCTGAAATTTAGACTTAACAGAAGTAATGTTTATGAGCAGTATTTAGCTTGCTGTTTTTCCCTGGAAAGCAGTGTAAGGTGGAAAAAAGAGCACAGGTTTAAAAAATTAATGTTGAAAAATAGTTCGTAATACCATGGAAAAGTGCTTTATGTTTTAATGGTAAGCGAAAAGAGCTGAATAAAAAATTGTTTGTAAAGTAATCACAACTCTGTCAAACAAACACATGAAAAACTACATTTAGAAGAAAAGATACCAAGAAATACAGATCAAAATGTCAACAATGGTCACCTTCAGATAACAAAAATAATTTATTTATTCATTTTAACAGTAGGTCCTTTTGGGTTATCTATTTTAAATAAAGCAGTGTGTACATGTCAGTCCCAAACTCCCAATCTATCCTTCTCCCCCATCCATCCCCCCTGGTAACCATAAGTTCATTCTCTTAAGTCTGTGAGTCTGTTTCTGTTTTGTAAATAAGGTCATTTGTAACTTTATTTTGTTTTTTTTAGATTCCACATATAAGTGATATCATATGATATTTGTCTTTGTCTGATTTACTTTACTTAGTATGATAATTTCCAGGTCCATCCATGTTGCTGAAAATGGCATTATTTCATTCTTTTTAATGGCGGAATAATATTCCACTGTGTATATATGTGTGTATATATATATATATATATATATATATATATTTTTTTTTTTTTTTTATATATACACCACATCTTCTTTATCCATTCATCTGTCGATGGACATTTAGGTTGCTTCCATGTCTTGGCTATTGTAAACAGTGCTTCAATGAACATTGGGGTGTATGTATCCTTTCGAACCATGTCTTTCTATGGATATATGCCCAGGAGTGGGATTGCTGGATCATATGGTAGCTCTATTTTTAGTTTTTTTGCGGAACCTCCATACTATTCTCCATAGAGGCTGTACCAATTTACATTCCCACCAACAGTGTAGGAGGGTTCCCTTTTCTCCACACCCTCTCCAGCATTTATTGTTTGTAGATTTTTTGATGATGGTCATTCTGTGTGGTGTGAGGTGATATCTCATGTAGTTTTGATTTGCATTTCTCTAATAATTAGCGATGTTGAGCATCTTTTCTTGTGCCTCTTGGCCACCTGTATGTCTTCTTTGGAGAAACATCTATTTAGGTCTTCTGCCCATTTTTTAATTGGGTTGTTTGTTTTTATGGTATTGAGCTGAATGAGCTGTTCATAAATTTTGGAGACTAATCCCTTGTTGGTCGCATCATTTGCAAATATTTTCTCCTACTTTGTGGGTTGTCTTTTCATTTTGTTTGTGGTTTCCTTTGCTGTGCAAAAGCTTTTGAGTTTAATTAGGTCCCATAGACAACGGAATTTTGAGTGATTCTTTTTTCTTACTGCTTTTTGGCAGTTTACAATGATTTACAATCTATATATATTTTATTTTATAATTGGAAAAAATAGTAACTTTCAAAAGAATGGAAGGAATAAAGAGAAGCAAAGAGAGAAAAATGTGAATTTTGAATTCATACTTATCTGAGTTCAAATCACCTGAAAATTGAGACATGTTAGACAAGCCAAAGCGTATGACTTTTATTACCCACTGGGTTTCAGGTGCCTTAAATACATCAGTTCTACCACTAGTCCCAAGCAAGAGGAACCATGCCTTAGAGCAGCAGTCCCCAACTTTTTGGCACAAGGAACTGGTTTCATGGAAGACAATTTTTCCACAGATGGGGGTGGAGGATGGGGGGTGGGGTGGGGAATTGTTCAGACGGTAATGCGAGCGGTGGGGAGCGGCAGATGAAGCTTCGATTGCTCACCCACTGCTCGCCTCCTGCTCTGTGGCCCGGTTCCTAACAAGCCGCGGACCTGTACTGGTCTGCGGCCCAGGGGTTGGGGACCCCTGCCTTAGAGGGCTCTACGTGTAATATGATCACAAAAATCATACTGAAAACACAAGAGTATGTTTATCATTCTCTAACTGGCTCTCAGCACTAACCTGGTGCCACCCCTCACCCTAAACAGCTGTTCCTGTGACTAGCATTGTTCAGGTCCCAGGAAAATGCTTCTCCACATCTTTTGCCCTACAAAAGACAGCTATATGCAAATGCTGTAAAGTTCTGGGATTTGCTGGTAGCAACATCAAATATAAATACTGCTTCAGAGTATGGAGAGGATTTGAGCGGCAAAATACTTAGGTAAGAAAAAAGACAACTTGTCAAATCTTATGTTTCAAAAAGCATGAATGCCATAGATTCCTGTACAGCAGAGACTCATTTCACAATAGAGCCAGGCATTCATTTTCTTGCTTCTGTTCCTATTCCAATGTGTGGTTCCAAGTTAATTATGAATTAGCATGGTATTTGCAACAGTTGTGTATGGTGACTGTGGTGAATATTTCTAAAATGGCCTACTGTGATCCCCACCTCCTTGCATGTATGCCTTTGTGTAATAATCTCCCCTTGCGTGTGGGCTCAGCCTAGCAGATTGTTTCTAATAAGTAGAACACAGCAAAAGTGATGGAGTGTCACTTCCATGATTGGCTTTTAAAAACGTGTGACTTCCATCTTGCTAGCAGACTCTCTCTATTGCCTTCTTGGCTCACATGCTTTGATGAAACAAGCTGCTTTTTCAAGAGGCTCATGTGGCAAAGAACTGAGAGAGGCGATGACCAATAGCCTGTGAGAAACAAAGGCCCTCAGTCCAACAACCTGCAAAGAACTGAATCCTGTCAACAACCACTGAATGAACTTGGAAGCACATTTTTTCCCAGTCATATTTTCAGATGGGATCACAGACCTTGGCTGACCTTGATTGCAGCCTTGGCAGAGACCAGGAAGCAGAGGACCCAGCTAAATCATGACCAGATTCCTAACCCACAAAAATTGTGATAATAAATATTGTTTTTTAAAACCACTAAGACATGGATAATTTGTTATACAAAATACATGATTAATACAGTGGCTGAGAAACATTTTGCAATTTCAAGCATTATATATTACTCTTTAAATGTATGTATATGCATGTTTAAACATAAAATACACTTTTTCATAAAAATATGATTAGCAATGTTGAACACCTTTTCATGTGCTTTTTGGCCATCTGTGCATATCCTTTGGAGAATGTTTATTCAAGTCTTTTGCCCATCTTTTAATTGGATTATTGTCTTTTTGTTGTCTATCTTTAAGTTCTTTTTATATTCTGGATACCAGACCCTTATCAGATATATGATTTGCAAATATTTTTTTCCCCATTCTGTGGATTGTCTTTTCATTTTCTTCATAGTGTCCTTTGATGCATGAAAGTTTTTAATTTTGATGAAGTATGATTTCTCTATTTTTTCTTTCTTGCTTGTGATTTTGGTGTCATCTAAAGAAGCTGTTGTCAAATCCCAGTCATGAAGATATACCTGTATATATTATTCTAGGGGTTTTATCATTTAAACTTTTATATTTAGATCTTTGATCCATTTTGAGTTAATTTTTGAACATGGTATGAAGAAAAGATCCAACTTTATTCTTTTGCATGTGGAAACCCAGTTGTTCCACCACTATTTATTTGTTGAAGAGACTATCCTTTGGCAATTGAATGGTCTTGGCATTCACTGCTTTTTTTCTCTTCAATTATTTTTATTGTGGTAAAATACACATAACATAAAATTAACTATTTTAACCATTTTAAGTGTACAGTTCAGTAACACTAAGTACATACACATTGTTGTGCAACCATCACCACATCTCTAACACCATTCATTCACAGAGTCGAAGTTCTGGTCCACAAAACCTTCCTTGTAAGAGGTTCAATGCTTGCGAAAGAATTTGTAATAAACCAGGCCTCCCAGGATGGCTAGCTCCAGCAAAAAAAAAAAAAAGAATCCATTTTATTTTGCAGAATCCATTTTACCTTACAAAACTGAAACTCTATATCCATTAAATAATGACTCCATTCCTCCCTCCCCATATCCCCTGGTAATCACATTCTACTTTCTATCTCTATGAATGTGACTACTCTAGGTACCTCAGGTAAGTGAAATCCTACAGTACAGTTGACCCCTAAACAACATGGGTTTAAACTGAATGGGTCCACTTATACTCAGATTTTTTTCAATAGTAAATACTACAGTGCTACAGAATCCATGGCTGACTGACTCTGTGGATGCAGAACTGTGGTTATGTAGGGCTGACTATGAGTTACACGTGCAGATTTTCAAAAGCGCGGGGATGGGTGCCCTAACTCCCTCATTGTTCCAGGGTCAACTGTATTTGTCTTTTTGTGATTGGCTTATTTCACTCAGTATAATGTCCTCAAGTTTCATCCATATTGTAGCATGTGTCAGAACTTCCTACTTTTTTAAGGAGTAATAGTTCATTATGTCCATACACCACATTTTGCTTATCCATTTATCTGTTGATGGACACTTGGGCTGTGTCCACCTTTTAGCAGTTGTGCATAATGCTGCTATGATGTGGGTACACAGCATGTGCTGCTTTTTGTTAGAGAGAAAAACTTTTCCCAGAAGCCCCCCATAGCAGATTTTCCCTCACACCTCATTGCCAAGAATTATCTCACATGTTCATGCTTAAACCAAGAGAAATGGGCCACAGTGTTTGATTTAGGGTTCCATTGTAAAAGAAGGTTGTGAGTATAAGTCAGTAAGTTACACACTCTGCTGTCAAGACTAGTGAAGTCTACCTGCACAAGTTAGGGTGAACCTCAGATTTATATAGGATTTCTGTTTTGAGACCTTGAGGCTAGTGAATACTTCCTCATATTCCTGGCATCCTTGGTCATCATCTTTCTTGTGTGTTCTCACATGTGCTTCCTTTCTTATGACCCAATCTCCCGCTACTTTTCTCCATTCAAAATCTTTCCATTGCTTCTCTGATGCTCTAATTCGCTACCTCTGGATTCTCCTCACAGAATTTTTGCCTCACCTTCTGGTCTTAACAAATGCTGACACTTCTCTGAAGATTCTGTCCCCCTGCAACTTTCTTGAAAGTATGTTCTTTTGTCTTTTTGGTCTCATTTATTCATGAACACTGGGTCCAGAGGTGAGTTCAGCTCTCTCCTTATTCTTCAGTGTTACATCTAAACCAGTAACCCTCTGTTTTTCTGTAAAAATCCCGTTCCTTGAAAAATTTCATGATATTTACATATATTGTTCTCCACCCTCCCTCATTTCTGTCACCTTTTGGCTTCCTGGTTACTAGCTCAGATGCCCATCCACCTGGCTAGTAATCTTATCCATGTCCATGGTTTCAACTCTCACCTAAAGCTAATGAGTCCCAAAGCTATATATTCAGCTCAAATCTTCCTCTTAAGCTCCATATCTAATTGCCTCCTGGGCATAGCCCTCTGATGATGCTTAAGCATTCCTAACTAACTCAACACGTGGAAAAGTGAAAAAACAGAAACCTGGGAGTCTCCTTTGATTTCTTCCCTCCTTCACCACTCCTCTTGGTTCTATTGTCCTAATATCTCCGACCAGTTTTTGCTCTTCCCTTATTACTATTTATTTCAGATCTTCCTTTTTTTAAAACCTGAATTATGAAAACAATCTCCTAACTGTTCTTTCCAGCCCAAGCCATTCTCCATAATCCTGCAAGCAGCAGCCTAAAATGCAGTTTAATTTTGTCATTCCCTAAATGGTTTCCTTTATAACCAGATTAAAGTTCAACACTCTTATCTTAGTATACAAGTACCACTCCCCAACTCTCATGTCCCAGCTATAATAAATTTCTGGGTTATCCTAAACTGGTCGAATCTCCCTCTTCTGAAGCTAGTTATTTTTGTCATTTAAGTTATCTCAGGACTTCCTCCTTCAGGATCCCTCAATTTGAGAATAACTGACACTCCTTGTTCTCTTAATACCCTGTTCATACCCCTATCATAATGTTTATCACACTGTGAGCCGTAAGTTACTTCTCTGAATTCTTTTCATATTTCCATGATTTATCACAGTGCTGGGTGTTCAGTTCAATATTAGCTGTGAATAGATTTTGTGCTGCATTTCAAGGCTAAGGTTTACTTTGTAGCACTTGCTGAAGTCTGGTTATGAAAGGAAAAGGAAGATGGAATAATATTGCATCTAGGAGGGAAACTGAGTCCGCTGAAGTTGCTTTCAGAATTGTGGGGATTCAGTACATGTTTGTAGGCTGAGGCAAAGGGGGCAGTGGAGAGAGTGAGCTTGAGGATGTAGGAAAGGGGATAGAAATAAGGTCACTTGGAAAGGAGAAAACGTTTTCACCAAGTTTTCCTTAAAATAATTTTATAATTTCCACAAGGTATTCATCTCATCAAGGCTGAGTTCAATTCATCTCAAAATAACGTTCCCGATCAGTCATACATGGTACCTGTTTACTTATTAAACAGGACCTTCATCTTTCTCTGGGTCCTGGAGGGAGATGAATAAGAAGTATACTTGGTAGAAGTTAAGAATTAAAAGTTTACTAGCAAAAATCTGGAGCTGTATCACAATCAATGCTACTAGAATGGCTTCTATGTTTTCAAAGTACACACCTGGGATATGATGAATTTTGGAAAGGGCTTGACGCTTAAGATGAATGTTTTATATATATATATACACACTAAGCAGTGAATTGCTGTTTTTCATGATTTTAAATGTAGCATTCTATTAGTCAAATATTCTGGTTTTAATAGCTATTTAATTATACAATCTGATTTATTAATTAAAATAATAGGGACTTCCCTGGTGGTCCAGTGGTTAAGCCTCTACGCTCCCAATGCAGGGGGCCTGGGTTCGATCCCTGGTCAGGGAACTAGATCCCGCATGCCACAGTGAAAAGATCCCGCACGTGGCAATGAAGATCCCGTGTACCGCAACTAAGACCCGGTGCAGCCAAATAAATAAATAAATATTAAAAAAATAATAAAGCACGGGTGTTAAAAACAGCTTATGTATGAATGAGAAGGGAGTTTTCAGGGCCTCAGTCATCACCATGAACTCCCACAAGCACTGATGGAGAACTAATTACTCTGTACAAAGTACGGTGCTTACAGCTGAACGGGACACAGATGTTTAAGATGTAGCTCCTGTCTTTTAGAAAGTATATTCACTACTAAAGAGTTCCAGTTAACCAAATGCATAAGTGATTATTGAAAGTTGATGTTGAAGATAGTTTCTAAATACTTAGAACGCTATCTGGTTCAAATATAGTAGCATATTTTTCACTAATTGTATGATTGATATTATTTAGGTACTTTCTAAAAATAGGGTTATAGTTTATTTTTAAAACTTTCAACACCCTGACTAAAATTTTACCTTCAAAAAATATTTTATGTCCCAAGTCCTGTTCTAAATACTTTATGGTGGCTTTTATTATCATCCTATTATACAGTTGAGGAAACTGAAACACAGAGAGAAGAGTAATTTGCCCAAGTGTAGAGCTGTGACCCTTACACAGGTATTCCACTGCAACGGCCTTTTAATTTTTAATTAAAAAATTTTTTGACTAGGTAAGACATTCACATGGTTTAAAAATAAAAGTGTGTATAATAAAAAAAGTTGATGTTACACATATTTTACTTTCTGTTTTCCATTCAGATAAAGCTCTCTTATCTTTTCACTTCCTTTTAATTCTTTCTTAATTATCAAAACTGTATGTGCTTCAAAAAAAGACTATAGTGCCTAGGCAGAGTGCTTTGCCCCTAGCAGCACTTATCATGTATTTGTTGAACCGAAATGAACATCTTGTCCAGTTTTGACTCTGTGTGGTTGGCAATTGGCTGAACTGCAAAGTCAAAGACACATGTAGAGGAGAGAATATTGCTGAGCACTGCAGCTGCAAGAATCTCTTTTAAAAACCTAAAGCCTGTTACATAAATTATGTACTCTTTAGACTCTTTCCCACATTCATTTATACAATTGATCATTGAAACCACTTTAGAAATATGTGTATCAAACATTTAGCATATTTTAAAGCTTCCTTAATAACAACCCTAATAAGTGGATCCAATTACATGTTTATTTACTACAAACACCTATGAATAACAGATAGCCTAATTATAGTTTATTATTACCTCTGAATCATTCCGATGAAAATGTTTTCTCTCACAGAGTTCATATTGCTTTGGTGTATGAGTATCAAAAGCAGCAGATTGTTTTCCATGATCGTAGGTTTTAAATATTTACTTGCTTGTGCTGCATAATTTAGCACACTGGAGTTGGAAAGCAGTTTGTATGGTAGCTGATGCCATGCCAGTGTTAGAGAATATAATTTCCCTGTGTGACTTCTACGTGAAGTTGTAAAAATGGAAAGTATTCTACTCTTTTACTAACCAATTAAAATTTGTTTTTGCTGTAAATCCACAGACTACCAATGTTTGTGGTATACACACAGTTTTATTTTGTATAATTACCATGTAGTTTATTTAAAAAATCAAAGCATTGCTTCTCGCGTCCTGTTAATGTATGATATTAAAAATAAAATACATTCATTCTTGTAATCCGAGTCTTTATGAAAGTAACAAAAAAGCATCCAGACAGCTTGTTAAATGCATGTTATCTGTCCTAAGAAATCAAAACAGAGTTCCGTATTTTAAAATGTGGAACCACTGGCTATCCAATCAGGCAAGAAAACAGTTATTTTGTTTGCTCACTCTAAAAAATGTTACATCTTGCTATATCCTTTGTATGATAGGTTACTTGGTGGCCCTACTGCATAACAGAAAATAAAAAGTTGCATTACCTGTTTTTGTGAGAATAATAATAAAAATAAGATAATTCAAACCATTAAACACATAAAAAAATTGAAAACCCTTTTCAAATCTACTTTTGAACTTTTCAACTCTGCATTCTGAAAGATTTTCTTTCCCTCGTGGTTTCATAGTCTGGTAGTACAGTCTGTTAATTTTTCACTTCTCGCTCTTATTGTAATTTCCTATGCAATTCGGGAGCACGTTTGGTAACCCTTGTTACAGCACAACCTTGCAGTACTGCAAAAACGACACAAGATTACACTTTGCAATAATTTAGTATTTCTCTCAACATCCCTTATGAATGAGGATAAAAATTTCCATTTCATAAAAAGCCTTTGCAGACTGTCCTGTTTCAATTCTGGAAAATAATCTGAACGTCGAAAATGAACGCACATATTCCTTGACATTTAATACCTTCACAAAAGGAAAGGAGGGAATACTGGTATTTTTACCAAAGTGGGGCTTGCTAGAAAGGTCTACATTAATCTAAAGGATTTAATGAATCCTCTGAAATCGCCTTTGAGGTCTGCAGGTGTCAGGGGCAGAGTGAAGAATAAGGGGCGCAGTGCATGCTGGATCTTGTAGTTCCCGCGCTGGAAGCGAGGGAGTGTTGCATGGCAAGCTGGGAGTTGAAGTCCAAATTGTTCAGCAGGAAGTCATGGCAGGAATAATGTAGTTTGTCTATCGGAGACACCGCTTATAGATGGATACTTTCTCTTGATTCTGCGCTTGCTATATTGGTGACTTACAGTCTGAGGCGGCAAACAAGACGAAAAAAGGAAAAAAGGATGAAGTAAACGGACCGGGGGCCTGTAGGCCGCTGCTATTGCTGCTGCCAATCAATAGGCGTTAGTGCCCCGGAAGTGGCTGACCTACTGGGTTTGAAGCGGGGGGTGGGGCGTTTCTCTTACTACGGTGGCCGGGGAGCTCGAGGTGCCTGTAGCTGCGGCGCTGAGGTCGGGGTGTCTGCGTGTGTGGCGGCTGCTTTTGTGGCGGCTGCTGGTGGAGCTGGAACATTTCCCGGTTGGTGGCTCCTGCACATTGTTTACATTTCTCCAGTTCTGTTTTCGGTTTTTCGGTGAGGGGTCGACTTGAGGTTCCTCTGACTCCGCTAGCCTCAGAGAAGGTTGGGACTTAGTGTCTCCGGTCCTTCCAAATGACCGGGTTTCTTGGGGGGCCCTGCCCTCAGTGGAGACCCAGTAGCCAACCGTTTAGGCTCTCTGAGGGATTTGGCGCCTCCCTCATCTCTGTTTCTGGTGTAATTTGTTTTGTGACTCCTTGCCCTTCCTGGGCTCCAGAGCTAACGAACCGTAAGCCTTCCTGTGGGCAGCTGTTCCCCCTCTCCTAGAGGCTTTTCTTACGTGTTTCAGGCACGATCTCTCGTCCTCTAAGCTATTGCATCCATTTAACTCCTTCCCTGTTTCTCTCCATTAAAAAAAGAACAGAAAAGAGAAAAAAAAAAAAATCCCCCCAAATGAGATTCTCAAGATCTCAATCTTCTCATTCCTAACTCCTTTATCCCTTTTTAGGCCTTTGTTACTGCTTCAGACTCTTAACACATTTGCCTGAATATCTTAATGCTTTTCCATTCAGACATTAACGTTTAATCATTTTATTTGATTCTTACTCATCCTCAGCTCTTCGACTTCCATCCACATGTCAGGGCTTTTTAGGTTGGATGTTCAAACACATTGTTATGATGACTGGTGAATACGAGAGACGTCAACGAACAGCCAAGCCTGACTCTGCTTATGAAGTTTATACTTAAGATCTATTTGGCTTACATTTTTGTTTTGTATTGATTATTTTCCCACAAGGGGTTCACTGCTACCCTATGGTTAGAGGAGAATACCTCGTCCTACAGCTCTTTGTATCTGAATTACTTAGATGGGATTTTTTTCCCTTCTCCTACTTGAAACATATGTCCCCAGTAGAATTTTTGCGATGATTTTGTGTCAATTAATAGCAGATAGACACAAGGGAATGCTCTTTCCTCCTTGGTTGTTTATGATTTGTAATTAGATTGTGAGTCATTGAAAGTACACAGAGGGATTAGAAAAGCTTTGAAAGGTAAAGTCTGTGTGTGTACCAATTTACAAGTAAATAAAGTGTCTTCCCTGAACAAGGGAGCGTTTCTAATTAGTCGAATAATCTGATGCTATATTGAATTAATTATCAGTTCTTTCACTGTAAAATTTTGGGAAGTGTTTAAAGTTAAAAAGTAGCCAATATGAGAACTTTTATAGTTTAGTAAAAAGTTTAAAAACCATTTAACTGATGCTCCTTTTTCTGTAAAATGGAATACAAATATATTGAAAAGTTTATTTGTTGTGATTGTTTATGAGATATTTCTATATATATATATTTTTTAAATTTATTTAATTTATTTAGTTTTGGCTGTGTTGGGTGGTCGTTTCTGTGCGCCAGCTTTCTCTAGTTGCGGTGAGCAGGGGCTACTCTGTTGCAGTGCGCGGGCTTCTCATTGCGTTGGCTTCTTGTTGCAGAGCACGGGCTCTAGGTACGCGGGCTTCCATAGTTGTGGCTTGGGGGCTCTAGAGCTCAGGCTCAGTAGTTGTGGCGCACGGGCTTATTTGCTCTGCGGCATGTGGGATCTTCCCGGACCAGGGCTCGAACCCGTGTCCCCTGCATTGGCAGGCGGATTCTTAACCACTGCGCCACCAGGGAAGCCCCTTCTACATAATTTGATAGATCTGGTAAAACAGCATTGTTTACTATTCAGTAATGTTTTGTAGACAGAAATTTTTGTACTTCTTGTCTTTCTGGGGACCATGTAACTTAAATAACTTTGCAGCTTTCTTCTATTCTGAGTATTTTACTATTCTAATAGTAAAATTATTGTTCTTCTTTCAGAGTCAAATATAATCTCTATGTCAATAAAATATAAATATTAATACTTGTACCCAGTCTAAATGAGGTTGTTCCTAATTAATCAGAAATGGTTTTAGCCATGCTTAAGAGTGGGGCTAAATGTATAATATTTCAGAATTAATTCACTCTTGAAATTCTTTATTGGATAAATGATATGAGGCTAGACATTACTCAAATTTGAGATTTTATTCATTTAGTAGGCATTTATTAAATGCTTCTTACTATTTAACTTTTGTCACAATATCATCAAAACATTTATTGAGAACATTCTCTTGTCCTCAGCTCTGTACCAGATGCTTTAAAGCAGGAGTCCCTAACCCCCGGGCCACGGACTGGTACTGGTCTGCGGCCTGTTTGGAACGGGGCTGCCCCGCAGGAGGTGAGTGGTGGGCGAGCGAAGCTTCATCTGCCGCTCCCCATCACTTGCATTACCACTTGAACCATATTCCCCTCCCCACGAAACAGGTTCCTAGTGCCAAAAAGTTTCGGGACCGCTGCTTTAAAGCATTATTGCATTAAATCATTATACCAACTCATTGAGCTATTGAGTATTATTTACATTTAGCAGATGAAGAAACTGAAGCTCAAAGAATTCAAGTAATTTAGTCCAGTTCCTTTTGACTCTTCCCACTTACTACAGTTGCAAAGATTTGTTCACTACTCTGGACTATATAAAGAGCATTAATTCAATAAATACTTGCTAAGCAGCTATTGCGTACCAGATACTCTTCTAGGTGCTGGGAATATAACAGTGAACAAGAGAGAAAAGTCCCTGCTCTTAGGGAGCTTACACTCTATCAGAATGTCTGACACGTAAACCTTGCCTTCAAGAAACAAAATATAGCCAGTATGCATTTGGTTTTATGTGTTTTAGGATGTTAAGGTTGAAAAGAGAGATTAACCAAGGAATATTTCATGAAGATGAGATTTGATCTAGAACTAAAATAGTGAGTATAAATTTGATAGGTAGAAATTGGGAGGAAAGTAATTCCAGTTTGAGGCATAAAATGAGCAAAATTCTAAATTGTAGGAGAGAGAGATTAGTGGGAGGGACAGTTAACTGGACTGCTTTGTATCTTCATTTCTTTGCATATAGGTGCGCAGTGTTGGCTGAATTTGAAACAAATGTTTAAATGAATGAAGCTGTGGCAAGAGCTCAGATACCAGGCAATGAGGAATTAGATAGGTCTAGTGTTATTATTGTGGGATTTAAAGAAAAGAATTAATTGGATAACTGTTGGTGAAAGAACCAGTAAGCACTGTTAATTACTGAATGTTGGGAGTGGCATGGTGGCCAAAGGAGAAGGGAGGCTAGCCTACCAGGTTTGAACTGAGTGGGTCAGGTGTATTGTAGATTTACCTGGGATGAGGGTTTTTTATTTGTTTGTTTATTTTATTCCAAGATGCACCATTATTTTATGAACTGCCGTGAAAGAAAAAAAATATTGCCCATTAAACATAAAAAGATTGTCAATTGTAAGATGTATTCAGTTTCAGAGTTTAAAATGTAAAAATGTGTGATCTAGAAATGATGAAATAAGGTACTCCTTATGATGGTTCGTGAGCCTTGTAACTACTTAATTTTTTTGGACTGTTTATAAATGTTTGTAATCTTTGACGTGCATTCAATCATTTAACACTTATTTATTTACTAGGCACGCTTCTAGGCCACAGTGATATAGTGATGAGTAAATGCAGTCTCTACCTCATAGAACTTATGAGGGGAGGCAGACATAAATCAAATATTCCATCAAAGAAATGTAAAGTTGCAACTATTGTAAGTTCTATGAAAAAGGACTTCATGTTATACAGAAGAAAAATTGTTTACAGAGGAGATAAGAGTGTGGATGAGGAGAGGCCAGATGAGAGATGGTAATATCTTAGACAAGGTGGTGGTGAAGACAGGTAAAAGTGGATGGGTTTTAGAGATGTTTAGGAGGTGGAACTGGTTGATGAATTGGATATGAGGAATGAGGGAGAGAAAGGTGCCATCAGCCACCACTAGCATTTTGGCTTTTGTAACTGGATGGATTGTGGTACAGTTCGTTGAGGTTGAGAACATTGTAAGATGACTGGGTTTGGGGGGACATGCTTTGTTTGTTAATATTTTTTCACCGTGGCATCAGTGTTCAAGGTTTATGTCTTAATTATTCTTTTTTTTCCTTTTATGTCATTGTTTAAGTTAAGTATGTTTGAGGAATGCTGTACCTGAAATAAGTTTTTTCAGTATTTTTTCCCTTGAGTGGGCAGGGATAAGATTCTAGATGAAGGCTTTTGGAAATATGTTGGTATTTGTTTTGAATTTATATGTAACATATTCAACCATATATATGAATAGGTAACTGAGTAATATAGCTCTATATCATTTTTAATTGCACTTGGGATTTGGCAATAAATTGGGCATCTGGTTAAATTCTAACTTCATTCAGTTGGTGTATGTGTAAATATAAATGTGTATTAGGGAAAAAAGACATGCTTATGATTTTCTTTGAAATAACTCCATTGTGTAGTTTTTGGTAGATATTGAATTAATACAGTCAGTTATTATTTAAATTTTACATTTCATAGTAAAGCAGTAGAGGGTACAGAGCAAAAAGCTTGGGCTTGGAGTCAAATTGCCTGGATTCAAGGTGTGTTTTGCTATTTAGTAGCAGTATGATCTTGCAAAAGTTATTTAGCCTTTGTTATTTTTTAAATCTATAAAATGAGGATAATAGTACCTGCCTTATAGAGTTGTTGTGAGGATTAAATGAGATGTTATATGTGCATAGGTTTACAAAATTCCTGGTACAGAGTTTATTATTATTGTTATCATTATTATTATTATAGTGATGTGGTGTCTGGGATCATCTGTACTTCTGTAACAACATCTTAATTTAGAGTTCCTTTTTTTTTTTTAAGTTATTATTTGGGGGTGGGTTT
The DNA here is from genome assembly GCF_028023285.1 of Balaenoptera ricei. Lineage (NCBI taxonomy): Eukaryota > Metazoa > Chordata > Mammalia > Artiodactyla > Balaenopteridae > Balaenoptera > Balaenoptera ricei. The sequence continues at coordinate 53,828,638 of NC_082639.1, forward strand.
TTTTTTGTTTGTTTGTTTTTAATTATTTATTTATTTTTGGCTGTGTTGGGTCTTCGTTTCTGTGCGAGGGCTTTCTCTAGTTGCGGCGAGTGGGGGCCACTCTTCATTGCGGTGCGCGGGCCTCTCATTGTCACGGCCTCTCTTGTTACGGAGCACAAGCTCCAGACGTGCAGGCTCAGTAGTTGTGGCTAACGGACCCAGTTGCTCCGCGGCATGTGGGATCTTCCCAGACCACGGCTCGAACCCGTGTCCCCTGCATTGGCAGGCAGATTCTCAACCACTGCGCTACCAGGGAAGCCCCTAGAGTTCCTTTTAACTAATAGATCTTGATTGGGGAAAAAATCGTTTGGTAGTCATATTTGGATTTGGAGAAAATATTATACAAGACAGCTTTTGTTTATTCACAGTTGTCCTAGGTGAGTCAGCACATGTCATCTTTCACAGAATTCTCATCAGAGATTATGGTTAGTCTGCAGCTATAATTGGAAGTTAATGATGGATTGGCTTATAATTACTTATATTTGTTAGGATTATTACTTTTATTTTTAGTCCAACCTGTCTGAACTTTGTACTGGCTTTTAGGTCTTATGGATAGGGTGAAGACATAGTTAAACGTTATAAAGTCTGATCAGCTGCTCTAAAGTCGATTTAATTTCCATCATACTTTTTTCCCCAACTTTTTTTCTTTTGAAAGTTTCAAACCTATACAAAAAAGTTTAAAGAGTAGTACAACAAATACCTGTATATCCTTTACCTGGACTCACTAGTTGTTAACATTATGCTTCTTTTGCTTTTTTGCTTTTTCTCTAACACACACACACACACACACACACAAATGCACACATTTTTTTTTCCTTGCTGAAGCATTTGAAAGTAAGGTGGAAACATCATGATACTTTACTTCGAAATACTTCACCATGCATCGCCTAAGAACTAGGACATCCTCCTACATAACTATAATGCCATTAGCATACCCAAATAATTTAATTTTGATATGATAATATTATCTAATGTATAGGCCATATGAAAAAAATTCAGATTTACCCAGATGTTCCAGTAATGTCTCTTATAGCTTTTTAGGAAAAAAACACTGAATTGAATAAGAGATTTCATTGAATTGTATTTGGTTGTCATGTCTCTCTGTTTTCTTTTATCTAGAACAATCCTCACCTTTCTTTTTCCTCCTGTCTTCCTTCCTTTTTTTCTTTTTTTGGTGTTTCAAGACATTGACATTTTTGGAAAGTCTAGGCCAATTGTTTTGTAGAATGCCTCACAAAATGAATTTGATTGTTTCTTCACAGTTTCAGGCTAAATAGTTTTTTTTCAAGACTGTTACATGGTAGTTATTGTAAACTTTCCATTTGATCACATCAAGAGTAATGTAATGATAATTTGTCCATTTATTGGTGATGTTAAGGTTGATCACTTAGGTTAACCAGATTCCTACATTTTAAAGGTGTCTTTTCCCTTTTATACTTAATGATTAATCTGTGGAGGTGATACTTTATCATTAGATATTCTGTTTTCCAACAATTTTTTTTCTATACAGTGGCTTTAGTAGCCATTGATGAACCTTGCCCGAATCAATCATTGCATTGGTTGTTGCCAAATAATGGTTTTCCAGTTCTCTCAATCCTTCTACATATGTTTGCTGGCTATTTTCTTTAAAGAAGAGTTATTCCTCCTCTCTCTTTTTATTTTATTTTAAAGGAAGATACAAAATATATATATATATATATATATATATATATATATATATATTTATTTATTTATTTATTTATTTGGCTGCATTGGGTCTTAGTTGCGGTGAGTGGGCTCTTTGTTGAGGCATGTGCGCTTCTCTCTAGTTGTGGCGCGTGGGCTCCAGAGCGCACGGGCTTAGCTGCCCGGCGGCCTGTGGGATCTTAGTTCCCTGACCAGGGATCGAACCCTCGTCCCCTGCACTGGAAGGCGGATTCTTAACCACTGGAACACCAAGGAAGTCCCTCTCCTTTTATTTTAGTACTTCTTTGTACCCAAGGATTCCTTTTTAAAAAACGTATCCAATGTGATGATCTGTTACCATTATGCTTTTTGATGACTGAATTATCTCAAATTTGTTTAGTCCCTTCAAACTAGTTCCTGTGGCCTTTGCATATGTCCACATTGGTATTTGGGCACCTTCTTACTTCTTTGCACAATAAGGTGTTCCAGGCTCACCTTGTATATTCTACTTGGAATCAACTATTTTACAGTGGAGCCCTCGTTCATTTTAGTGGAAAATGGTACTTAGAAACCAAAATTTGGACATTGGATATACTCACTACTACTACGGTTGTTGCTTCTAGGCCCTTTAAATGGTTACACACATGCACACACATTTTTTAAAAGAAATCATGATTTTATAGGATACCTTCAATTCAAGTTCAGAACCACAGAGTTCAACTTTACCTTTCCTCAGTTCATATTTGTATCTCCCTTTTCCTACAGGGAGAATTCTGATTCTCAACCATATCAATATATTTACTCATTTAATCTGCCCTACACACACATATGATAGTTTTGGAATTGCTATACTGATACTCTCTCCTGCAACAGATTTACCAAGTAAAGATTTCTTTGCCACTTTATGTCCTTATAATATATCCCACTAAAGATATATAGTCAAAGAAAGCAGGTGTTCAAAGGTATTTGAATGATTTCTTCTGTGATTATGTTATCAATTTAAAATATAGTTAAGTTCCTACTAAACCACTTTTTAATAGACTCTTTTTGTAAAATCGGTTATCTGTAAAACTACTAAAGTAGACATAATAATTTAAAACTTTATCATAATATATAGTAATAGGGAGCTCTAGGATAGTTATATCAGATAGAGAATATGCAGTTTTTATCTTTATAAGGCTTTAAATTTGTAGCTCTTTTTTCAAATTGATATAATTTTTTATTATTTAAAATTAGAAATGATGAGAAAAATGACGTCAGGCAATTCCATTTGTAAGCCAAAACAATTATGTTTGTGAACATTTTAAACAGTGCTCTTCTTTTGACTGATGATACAATTCAAGCATTAATCTTTAACAATAAACATAATTGTTCAGGGTACTTTAACTCATTCCTAAAAAATATGGCTAGTGTTTTCCTGTATTGACACCCAGAATAGAAAGATTTATGTTATTTGTATGTCCTTGTTCTTTGTATTTGAAGAATGCCAGTTATGACTGTGTGTTACCCTGTGATTTTTTTTCATGTGTGAATGTTCTCATTGGAAATGGAAAAATATTTCTCTTAATTATTATAGCATTTTATATTTTTGTTGTGAGACATAACCACATTCAATCTTGAGTTCTGGTTAGTTATAAACATGTTGCTTATTAGAATGCAAGGTTAATGGGGACAGGAACTGGGTTTCGTGGCTTATTATATTTCCCATAGTGCCTTATAGAAGTAAGTACTCCAGTACTTGATGAATGAATAAATGTGATACTTTGTGTTTAAATGACATATAATACTAGTGTCAATAATATGGATGCACCTTTTTCTTGACGAAAGTATCTAATGGAATGGGACTTGGAAAAGATCTTATTGGTATTTCCTTGTTACAAATCTCAAAGTCACTGTGTCTCACACTGAACTCCCCATCTTCCCTTAGCCTTTTCCTCTTGGGTTCCCTTTTTCTGTTAAAGGTATCATTATTCTCTGAGACATCAGACCTGAAATTTCAGTCATTTTATTCTCTCTCCTGTATGTGGGCATATAAACATTCATATATTTATATGATGTTGCTAGTTCTACCGTCTCAGCTTGTAACTTGTATCTCCTTATTCCTTATCCCCTTACCAGCACTCTGATTGAGGCACTCATTACCACTTATAACAATCTTCTGACTAATTGAAGGAATTAAGAATATTTAATGTGGAAAAGAGATGATGGGGTGGGGTGAAGAGCAGGAAATATGTCTTTGAATATCTGATGGACTATCAAATGGAAGAGGGATTGATTTCAGAGCGCACAGCCAGGACCAGTTACTAGAAATTAGAAGGACATAGACTTTTGGTTCCGTATGTCTTTCAAGCCAAGTGTAGGTGTTTAAAATTAGCTGATATCAGGCAGTTGTATGGATACTCTAGAGCAGTTATGTTAGTAGAAAAAAAATAGTTTAAAATATTATCAGGCTTTTAAACTTGCTGCTGTATATTCAGCTCAATACAAAGCTCATTATATACTGAGCTCCCTGTTTTAGGAGTGTTCACTCAGAGGCTGGGTAAATGCACTTGGCAAAGATATTGTAAAGGAAATCTTGCTGCCATATGGGTGGATGAACTGATTCGCGATTAGTGAGCCCGAACCAGAGAGCAGATCAGATTCCTAGGGATAGGAGTGATTTTTTGTTTTTGTTTTTTGCTTTTTAAACTTACACATTTTCTTTCACTGCTCCTCCCCATCCAAGCAGTGCAAGTTAGGAGAGATTACTGGTAGATTGGAGTGTATTGTGTAGGAAAATGGTCAAGAACTATTAATAGTACTACTTAATAGTTACTAGATGCTTTTAAGTTCCCTTTTAATCCTAAGATTCTGACATCCTTCAGTTCTTAGAGAGGTTAAGTTCATTTTATTGATTAAATGATTTGACTCACTATGTTATCTCTTATATGTAGACTGTGTACTTAACACCTTGCAAAGTTGCTCTTTAAAGTATGGAGGCTGCAAACATTCATATTTATCGTGGACTCATCAGCAGTTACTAAAGTACTGACAGAGTTCTAGAGTATCCATACAACTACATGATTAAAATTTATTTATCAAACTATAGTCAATATTATGTTCTTCTTAGAGATAAGATCAAGGAATGTTTAAGACAGCCCAGATAACATTAATAGTTCCTATTGTAGCCTTCAACCATTTAGGTTGGTTATGGTGATGACTTTACAGTCTGTGAACATGTAATACTCAGTGCTGCATAGGTGGAGATTTTTGCCTATAGGAACTTGATACAAGTCATATGTCAGGGTAAGTGTCTATTCAGTACTTAGGTTTTTCCATATAAGTTTCATTTTAGATTTCAGAGAAGAACACCTTAGTAGTACGTTTTATTTATGTCATCATTATGAAGTAGCTGTGCATTGATTTAGTGTCTTTAACTGGAGGATGCAATCCTAAAGAGTTCTAAGACTGTTTACAAGATGTATCCTTTAGGCAAAACTACCAAGCCAGTTTCTGGATGTGCGTGTCTTACCCTTATTATGTTGCTTGTCCCTTTTCTCAGTCTTTTTATCTTTATCTCTTACTGCCATCTACGTTGCCTAACTGTTAGCTCTGAAAGAGGGCAATCCAAGTAAATATTTCTAGTGCTCTCCCTATCTTCATATTTGCTACTTAAAAAAAAGCGTGCTGGGTTTACAAACTGAACATTTTTAGACAAGTTCAGGACATGAAGATAGAAGACTGGCAAGTATAGGAAAAGCAAAGGAATAGAAATGGATACAATAGTTGACGTTTCTGTAAACAAAGAACTGAGATGGAGAAAAGAAATAAGAGAGCAGAAGTGACAGACCAACATATTGAGAGACATTCAAGGTCAGACAAGGGATTGATATTTGTTACTAAAAATGCAAGCAGGTAGAAAAGGTTACAGTGGATGAAAAACTTCCTCACAGTTCAATTTATTTGATGGCATAGCTAAAAGCACATCAAAAATTCTAAATCAATATCTATATTTCTTTTGCTGCAGAATACCATTTGGGGAAGATGCCCAACCATACACAAATCCTGGAATCCTGCAGTGTTTTTATTGGTTGTGCTGCGTGACTGAGATATCTGTAGAATCAGTCCCCTAAAGTTCTGTCAGGAGTTTTTACTGGCTTTAAATCCTCAGTGGAGAAAATATTCTATTTATTGCCATATGGGGGAGGCTGATTATCCTTATCTACTCTTCAAGGACATTGATTTGAGTACCTTTTACATTTATCAGTTTATAATTTATCGACCATCTTAATGTGTGGTTGTGGTTAGAAAAGTGACTCTCTAAAAATGACATTTGGGTCTCAATCGATGATTTTCATATCAAATGTTGTAGTTCTGTCTTCCAAAACAGCTCTGTTTAGTCTTCACTCTGCACTTCAAATCATTAACAATAAAGTTGAGGAATGAACCTCATCTAGTGGCTTTATCTATGTTTACTGAGGTAAAGAGTTTTCTCCTCTTTAATGCTGTTATTTTTAAATTAAAAATGGAATCGTCAGAATGTAAACAGCAAACAAATATGGAAATGGTGGATGATAAAATTTGTTGTAGTATGCGTTAGTGAAGAATGTCTACTTGAAAAAAGTGTTGCCAATTTCTCTAAAGTTTTAAGAAATAAACCATAAATCCCTTCTAAAAAGTATTTGGAAATTGTGGAGAATGTTATTTGGATGGTTTTTTAGACTGAGGCTCTGACAACACTACATAAAATAACCAAGAGTTTTGGCGTATCATTTTTTTTTTCCTGGAGCAGTCAAACCATGTATTTTAGGTATCACAGGAGATTGAAATATACTGGATAATGGGTAAATCATCTCTTCACTTTATAATTGATAGACTAGTGACTTTTAATTCATTTTTAATTTTTTTTTTTAAATCAGGAAAGCTTTGGGAAAGGGAATTTGTAGGTGAGGATAGTTTATAATTGCGGTTTCTTCATTTGTATGTTTTTTTTTCTTTTATAGTTAAACTAAAAGTACTGTTTGTCTTGCCTTTCCCTGGCTTTTCTCACACAAACAAAAGGAACAAATTTTTTTCTTCATTGATTTTTTAAATTATTATATACATTTTCTTCCAGCTTTATTGAGATATAATTGACATACAGCACTGTATAAGTTTAAGATGTACAGCATAAAGATTTGACTTCCATACATCATGAAGTGATTATCACAATAAGTTGAGTGATCATCTGTCATCTCATATAGATACAAAATTAAAGAAATAGAAAAAAAATTTTTTTTCTTGTGAAGAGAACTCAGGATTTACTCTCTTAAGTTTCATATGTAACATACAGCAGTGCTAATTATATTTATCATGTTAATTACATCCCTAGTACTTATTTATCTTACAACTGGAAGTTTGTAACTTTTCTTTTTTTTTAAATAACTGGAAGTTTGTACCTTTTGACTACCTTCATCCAACTCCTCCTCTGTCATCCCCTCCTCTGGTAACCAGAAATCTGATGTCTTTTTCTATGAGTTTGTTTGTTTTTGAAGTATAATTAACCTAAACACTATGTTAGTTCCTATTAACATAGTGATTTGGTATTTTTATACATTTTAAAATGATCACCACAATTAGTCTAGTTACAGTATGTCACCATCCAAAGATATTATGTAATTATTAACTATATTCCCTATTCATACATGAGACTCATTTAAAGAAAATATTTTAGTAGACTGAATGGATGCAAGTATTAATTTATGCTTTTTCCTCTTTCCAGATCTCACCACATTTATTTTTAGGAGAAAAAAAATTATGAGTTAACAAGGGGTAGCCTCCAAGTCATTTTACTCAGCTAAAGCTGTTCTGGGGAATTACATTGAGGAAGTTAAGTTTTGTAAATGACTAAATAGCTGAATCTGATGTCTTTGAGAAACACAAGAATAATGTTGTTTATCTTAAAAAGGAAAAAAGCACTTTGTCTCAGCATTTTTATCTTTCTCATAGGCTTTTTAGGAATTTTGTAATAGAATGTCTTCTCTGTAGATTTCTTATTTTGTCGGAGTCCAGCTCCAACAGGATCCAGGATACCCCAAAAGGATGGACAGCGTCGGCGATGAACAACAGGAAGGAGACTGAGACTCGTGGACTCAGCCAACTAAAAATAGCACCATCTCGTGCTTTCTTTATTTCATATACTCATATATAGATTACAGTAGAATTACATAAATCATTAACATATATTGTAATACTATTGTTTTGAGTCGAAAGAATGAATCATTTTGAACCCACAAAGATTTCCTTAAAAGATTATGTAAACCATACCTTTTAGTTTCTAGATTTTCTCATAAGATAGATTCCAAGGGTACCATTACGTACAGTACATGTTCTAAGAATTATTCTTGGTGGTTAACCAACCTTAACACCTAAGTCTAAATATATCCTTATATTCTATATATCCCTAGCCCCCACATAGCTTTTCCTACATGGACATTCCTTTTTTATAATGCCATTAAAATATCTAAAATATATTTTATAATTTCTATTTTGAATATTGCTACTCAAAGGCAATTTAATATAGCAACAAACAATATTAGGATCCTAATAATCTATTAAAGAATAACTTTCCAAATCATTTCTATTTGTCCCTAATCTAGAACATATCTGTTCACCAGTTAATTGATCAAATATCATTAAACTACCATTAATATTGAACCACAAATTATTATTACCATCATAAACACCCTCATATGACCATATCTCTAGGGAGGATGGTGTTTTCCAAAGAAACATTTCCCTATGTCCAGATTTAGTCACTGTTTCCAAATGTCCCTTTTTAGGCACCGGGCCTTGCCAAACAGTACTCAAAGGGGAAGTCAGGAAATCTAAGATTTTTCCTTGGGGCAAATCCTGCCACACTTAAATTTACATATATAGAAATTATAAGTATTGCTTTTACGAGGAATGTAGTCCACCTTCCACGTGCGGTTCCGCCTTGCAGTTCCGCACTGGAGCGCCCCATGACCTTGTCATGGTGTTGCAGCGTCTGGATGGCTTCCAACATTAGTTGAGCAGTTTAAGTTGTTTTTGTTAGAATTTAACATAACCTGGACACACTTGTAATTTCCTGTGTTAAGTTTTTCATTTGAGCGATTTACTTTTGAATAATTCTGTTATTATTTTAAAAGAGACTCAATGTAAACACTTTAATAAAGAGAAGTACAAAAAAGAAAGTAGAAATGACATTGCATAATGTCAGCATAGAGTCTCAACATAAATCATACCTTGTTAAAGCTTCTCCTAATGTTAAAAAAAATGATATTGCATCTCTTAGAGATTTCCACTTTTAACATTATGGACTTCTTTTTTTTTTTTAATATTTATTGGAGTATAATTGCTTTATATTGCTGTGTTAGTTTCTGCTGTATAACAAAGTGAATCAGCTATAGGTATACTTATATCCCCATATACCCTCCCTCTTGTGTCTCCCTCCCAGCCTCCCTATCCCACCCCTCTAGGTGAACACAAAGCACCGAGCTGATCTCCCTGTGCTATGCAGCTGCTTCCTACTAGCTATCTGTTTTACATTTGGTAGTGTATATATGTCAGTGCTACTCTCTCACTTTGTCCCAGCTTACCCTTCCCCCTCCCATGTCCTTAAGTCCAGTCTCTATGTCTGCGTCTTTATTCCTGTCCTGCCCCTAGGTTCTTCAGAACCATTTTTTTTAAGATTCCATATATATGTGTTAGCATACGGTGTTTCTTTTTCTCTTTCTGACTTACTTCACTCTGTATGACAGACTTTAGGTCCATCCACCTCACTACAAATAAGTCAATTTTGTTTCTTTTTATGGCTGAGTAATATTCCATTGTATATATGTGCCACATCTTCTTTATCCATTCATCTGTTAATGGACACTTAGGTTGCTTCCATGTCCTGGTTATTGTAAATAGTGCTGCAGTGAACATTGTGGTGCATGACTCTTTTTGAGTTATGGTTTTCTCAGGGTATATGCCCAGTAGTGGGATTGCTGGGTTATGGGATAGTTCTATTTTTAGTTTTTTAGGGAACCTCCATACTGTTCTCCATAGTGGCTGTATCAATTTACATTCCCACCAACAGTGCAAGAGGGTTCCCTTTTCTCCACACCTTTCCAGCATTTATTGTTTGTAGATTTTTTGATGATCCCATTCTGACTGGTGTGAGGTGATACCTCATTGTGGTTTTGATTTGCATTTGTCTAATGATTAGTGATGTTGAGCATCCTTACATGTGTTTGTTGGCAATCTGTATATCTTGTCTGGAGAAATGTCTATTTAGGTCTTCTGCCCATTTTTGGATTGGGTTGTTTGTTTTTTTGATATTGAGCTGCATGAGCTGCTGTGTATTTTGGATATTAGTCCTTTGTCCATTGCTTCGTTTGCAAATATTTTCTCCCATTCTGAGGGTTGTCTTTTCATCTTGTTTATGGTTTCCTATGCTGTGCAAAAGCTTCTAAGTTTCATTAGGTCCCATTTGTTTATTTTTGTCTTTATTGTCCTATAGATTTTGGATTGTCGTGTTTTTGTTTCCATTTGTCTCCAGGTATTTTTTGATTTTTTCAGTGACTTCAAAATCATGCTAGTAAGCATTGGTTGTTTACTAGCATATTGCTTAGCTTCCATGTGTTTGTGCCTTTTTTTTTTTTTTTATAAGTTTGTCCTGACCACTTTAACTAGGGTCTGGCTTTTTTTTTTTTTTAAATTAATTAATTAATTTATTTTTGGCTGTGTTGGGTCTTCGTTGCTTTGCATGGGCTTTCTCTAGTTGTGGCAAGTGGGGGCCACTCCTCATCGCGGTGCGCGGGCCTCTCACTATCGCAGCCTCTCTTGTTGTGGAGCACAGGCTCCAGACGCGCAGGCTCAGTAGTTGTGGCTCACGGGCCTAGTTGCTCCGCGGCATGTGGGATCCCCCCAGACCAGGGCTCGAACCCGTGTCCCCTGCATTAGCAGGCAGATTCTCAACCACTGCGCCACCAGGGAAGCCCTGTTTGTGCTCTTTTGCAGTATTTTTCTTGTAGTTGATTTCTAGTCTCATAGCATTATGGTCAGAAAAGATTCATGATATAATTTGGATTTTATTAAATTTACTGAGAGTTGTTTTGTGGCCTAGCGTTTGATCTATCCTGGAGAAAGTTCCATGTGCATTTGTAAAGAATGTGTATTTGGCTGTTTTTGAATGGTATGTTCTCTATATATCTTTGAAATGCATCGTATCTAATGTGTCATTTAAACCCCTTTTTCCGAATTGATTTTCTATCTGGATGTTTTCAGTTCATGTAAGTAGGCTGTTAAAGTTCCCTACTATTGATGTTATTGTGTTACTGTCAGTTTCTTCATGTCTGTTAATATTTGCTTTATGTATTTAGGTGCTCATATGTTGTGTGCTTATATATTTACAACAGTTATATCTACTTCTTGGACTGATTCCTTGATCATTATGCAAGCTCCTTCTTTGCCTCTTGTTATAGTCTTTGTTAAAGTCTATTTTGTTTGATATAAGTGTTGCTATCCTGGCTTTCATGTCCATTTGCATAGAATACCTTTTTCCGTCCCCTCACTTTCAGTCTGTGTCTTTAGATCTGAAGTGAGTTTCATGTAGGCTGCGTATGTATGGGTCTTGTTTTTGTATCCATTCAGGCACTCTCTGCCCTTGTTTGGAGTATTTAGTCCATTTACATTTAAAGTAATTATTGATAGCTGTGTAATTTTTGCAATTTTGTTAACTGTTTTGGGTTGTTTGTGTAGTTCTTTTTGTTCCTTTCTTCTTCTTTTGCTCTTTTCCCTTGTAATTTGATGACTAGCTTTAGTGTTGTATTTGGATACCTTTTTTCTTTTTTTTTTTTTCTGTGTATCTATTGTAGTTTTTTGCTTGGTTATTACCATGCGGTTTATATATAGCAATCTCTATATATTTATATGATTGTTTTAAGTTGCTGATTTCTTAAGTTCAAACACATTTTAACAACCCTGCATTTTTTCTTCCCCCACCATGTTTACTGTTTTTGACATCATATTTTACATCTTTTTGTTTTGTATATCCCTAACTAGTTATTGTGGATGTAGGTGGTTTTACTACTTCTGTCTTTTAACCTTCCTACTAACTTTGTACTTCGTTGGTTTACTACCTTTATTGTATATTTGCCTTTACCAGTGAGGTTTTCCTTTTGTAATTTTTATGTTTCTAGTTGTGGCCTTTCTTTTTCATTTAGAGAAGTCCCTTCAACAATTCCTGTAAAGCTGGTTTGGTTGAGCTGAGCTCTTTTGGCTTTTGCTTGTCTGTGAATCTTGATCTCACCATAAAATCTGAGTGAAAGCCTTGCTGGGTAGGTAGAGTCTTCTTGGTTGTAGGTTTTTCCCTTTCATTACTTTAAATGTATTATGCCACTCCCTTTTGGCCTGCTGAGTTTCTGCTGAAAAGTCAGCTGATAGCCTAATGGGAGTTCCTTTGTAGCTTGTTGCTTCTTCCTTGGCTGTTTTTAATGTTCTCTTTATCTTTAATTTTTGCTGATTTAATTACTATGTGTCTTGTTGTAGTCTTTTTTGGGTTGGTCTCATTTGGGACTCTCTATGCTTCCTGGACCTGGATGTCTGTGTCTGTTTCATTTCCCAGTTTAGGCAAGTTTTCAACTATTATGTCTTTCATACATTCTCTGCTTTTTTCTGTCTCTTCTTCTTCTGGGACCCCTGTGATGTGAATGTGAGTCATTGTGCAGAGGTCTCTTAAACTGTCTTTGTTTCTTTTTATTACTTTTTCTTTTTCCATCCAGGTTTAGTGATTTTCACTACTTTGTCTTCCAGCTCACTGATCCATTGCTTATATCATGCAGTCTTCTGTTGATTTCTTGTGTTGTATTTTTTATTTCAGTTACTGTATTTACCTCTGTTCGTTCTTCTTTGTATTTTCTAACTCTTTGTTAAAAACTTCTAACTTCTCTCTCTGTTCATCCAATCTTCTTCTGAGTTCTTTGAACATCTTTATGATCATTACCTTGACCACTTTATTGGTTAGATTGCTTATCTCTGCTTCCTTTAGTTCTTCTAAATTTTATCTTGTTACTTTATTTGCAAAATATTTTTCTGTTTTCTCATTTTGCCTAATTTGCTATTTTTATTTTTATGTATTTGTTAGGTTGGTTATGTTTCCATCCTTGGAGAAGTGACCTTGTGTAGGAGACATCCTATGCGTCCCAGCAGTGCACTCCCTTGTAGTTACCGGAGCTATATGGTCTAAGGGTGCCCGCTTTGTGGGCTGCATGGGTTCTTCTGTTGTGGTGAGCTGGCTACTGTGGTTGGTCTGGTAGGCATGACTGGTCCCCAGTCTATTTCTTTGTCAGGCCCTGTCTTGTGCAGAGGCTGTTGGCTGCTGGTTGGTGGGGCTGGGTCATGAGGCACCTGACTGCAGAGCCCCAGAGGGTCCTGGGGCTAGTGCTGTCCCACTGGTGGGTGGGAACTGGGTTCTGGTGTGGGGCTGGGGGGTCCTGGATCTATTGTCAGCCTGCTGGTGGTCAGGTCCATTTTCTGGCATGGCTGGCTGCAGGGTCTGGGGTGTCCCAAAGCTGATTTTTTACCCACTCGTGTGTTGGGCTAGATCCTGGGGAGGCTGGCTGAGGGACCCAGGGCATCCTAGAGCTGGTGTTGGCTTGCTGGTTGGCAGGGCCAGGACCCAGTGTGTCCTGTGGGTGGTGCTTTTCTGCTGGTTGGTGGGCTGTGTCCTGACATGACAGGCTGTGGGGCTGTGGTGGTCCTGGGTCTGGTGTCTGCCCTCTGATGGGTGGGTCCGTAGCCCATGGGATTCTGGTGCTGGTGCCCACCCACTAGTGTCTGAGGTCCTGGGGCTAGTGCCAGCCCACTGGTTGGTAGAGCTGAATCCTGGAATCTCTGGCTGTAGAGCCTGGGGATTACAGAGCTGGTAGCAGCCTGTTGGTGTGGGGGGCGGGGTGAGGCCCAGGTGGTCCTGGGGCTAGTGCCTGCTAATTGGTGGGTGAAGCTGGGTCCCAGGGTCTTTGGTTGTAGGGCCCTGGGGGTCCTGGAGTTGAGGTGTTGGCACACTCATGGGTAAGGCCTGGGCCCAGGGAGTTCTGTGGCTGGTGACTGCCCACTAGTGGGTGGGGCCAGGCCCTGGGTTCTCTGGCTGCAAGGCCTGGCGGTTCTGAGGCTAGTGCTGGTGCACTGGTATGTGGGGCCAGGTCCTGGGCCCTCTTCTGTACAGCGCGGGTCCTGTGGCAGTTGTGGGCTTGGGGGAGGGGGGCGTCTTAAGGTAGCTGGCCTGCTGGTGTGTGAGGCTGTGTCTCTGCCTGACTAGTTGCATGGCCTTAGGAACCCCATTTCAGGTGGTGACATGTTGGTGGGAAGGGCTTGGTTCCAGAGATAATAAGCGAGAGAGAGGAGTCCAAAATGGTACTTGACAGCACCGGGGTCCTTGCAGTAGAACAAGCTCCCCAAAATGGCGGCCGCCAGTGTGTATGTCCCCAGGGTGAGCTCCAGTTGCCTCCTGCCTCTCTGCCAAGATCAGCAGGTAGGTCTGACCCAGACTCCTTTCAAATTACTGGTTTTGTTCTGGGTCCCAGAGAGTGTGAGGTTTTGAGTGCGTCCTTTAAGAGTGGAGTCTCTATTTTGCCCAGTCCTCTTCCTCTCCCGAAAGTAAGCCCCACTGGCTTTCCAAGCCAAATCTTTTGGGGGGCTTGGGACCCCAGTGTGGGGCTTGGACCCCCTTTCTCCTTGGGGAGAAACCTCTACAACTGTAATTATCATTTTGTTCCTGGGTCAGCCACCTTGGGGAATGGGTTTTTTTTTTTTTTAATTAATTAATTAATTTATTTTTGGCTGTGTTGGGTCTTCGTTTCTGTGCGAGGGCTTTCTCTAGTTGTGGCAAGCAGGGGCCACTCTTCATCGCGGTGCGCGGGCCTCTCACTATCGTGGCCTCTCTTGTTGCGGAGCACAGGCTCCAGACGCGCAGGCTCAGTAGTTGTGCCTCACGGGCCTAGTTGCTCCGCGGCATGTGGGATTTTCCCAGACCAGGGCTCGAACCCGTGTCCCCTGCATTGGCGGCAGGCAGATTCTCAACCACTGCGCCACCAGGGAAGCCCTGGGGAATGGGTCTTTACTATACTAAGTCTCTGCCCCTCCTATCCATCTTGTATGTTTACTTCTTTATACCTTTAGTTGTAGAAGATCTTTTCTGTTGGTCTTCCGGTCTATAATCAATAGTTGCTCTGTAAATATTTGTAATTTTGGTATGCCTGTGGGAGGAGGTGAGCTCAGGGTCTTCCTACTCCACTAAAGAGGCCACCCAGATGCATCTCCTATGCATTGCTGAATTTGATTTCCTAATATTTAGTTGAGGATTTTGCAGCTATGTTCATGAGAAACACTGGTCAGTAGTTTTCTTTTCTTGTAATGTCTTTGGTTTTGGTATTAGGGTAATGCTGACTTCATAGAATGAGTTTGGAAGTATTCCCTCTGCTTCTATCTTCTGGAAGAAATTGTAGAGAATGGACATAACTTCTTTCTTAAATGTATGGTAGAACTCAGTGACGCCATCTGGGCTTGATGCTTTGTGTTTTAAAGGTTATGAATTATTGATTCACTTTTAAAAATAGATATAGCCCTATTCAGATTGTCTGTGTTTTCTTCTGTGACTTTTGGCAGACTATCTTTCAAGGATTTGGTCCATTTCATCTGGGTTATCAAATTTGTGAGCATAGAGTTGTTCATAATATTTCTTATTATTATTTAAATTTCTGTGGGAGCTGTGCTGATGCCTTCTCTTTATTTCTGGTATTAGTAATTTGTGTCTTCTCTCTTTTTTCTTAGTTAGCCTGGCTAGAGGCTTATAGGTTTTATTGATCTTTTCAAAGAAGCCCCTTTTGGTTTCATTGATTGGTTTCATTCAATCTCTATTGATTATTTTTTTTCTGCCCTAATTTTTATTATTTCCTTTTTTCTGCTTACTTTAGATTTAATTTGCTCTTATTTTTCTGGTTTTCTAAGGTTGAAGCTTATGTTATTAATTTTATCTTTCTTTTCTAATATATGCATTCAGTGCTATAAAATTCCCTGTAGCCATGCATTTGTTGCATCCCACAAATTTAGATACTACTTTTTCATTTTCATTTAATTCAAAATACTTTTCAATTTCCCTTCTTTGACCCATGAGATTTGAGATTTCTTCTTTGACCCATGAGAGGTATGTTGTTTAAGCTCCAAGTATTTTGGGATTTTTAGGCTATCTTTTCATTTTTGATTTCCAGTTCAACTCCACCATGGTAAGAGCAAACACTGTATGATTTTGATCCTTTTAAATTTGTTAAGAGGTGTTTTATGGCCCAGAATGTGGTCTATTTTGGTGAATATTCTGTATGAACCTGAGAAGATAGGTGAAGTAGTCTGTAGCTGTCTAGTCTGTAGCTGTTTTTTTTTTCCCCCCTACAGAGGCCCCTTGGAGGGGTAGTCTGTAGCTGTTGATTGATGCTGCTTTTGAGCTCAGTTATGTCTTTACTGATTTTCTGCCTGCTGAATGTGTTCATTTCTGATAGAGAGGTGTTAAAGTCTCCAGTTATAACAGTGGATTAGTCTATTTCTTCTTACAGTTTTGCCTCACATATTTTGATGCTCTCTGGATATCTTTTTTAAAAAACTTTTTATTGGATATCTCTTTATGGTGATAAATATAGGTCATAATATGTATCATCAACAGATATTTGTGTTGCACACTCCTGTGTGCTAGGTGTGAGGATATAGTAGTGAACAAGACACATTCTCTGCCCTCAAGGAGTTTGTTATCTGAGAAATAATTTTGTAGAATGCTTGTTACCTCAGGCTTGCTAATATCTCTTGTGAATATGAAAAAAATATTAAATTTCTTTAATGTGCATTACTTTGACCTAGTAAGGTTGAAAATATTTTCATATGTTTATTGGTCCTTTTCTTTCAGAATGCTTGTTTTTTTTTCCATTTAGTTTTTTTTTTCTGATTGATTTTTAAGAGCTCTTTGTATATTACGGACATTAATGCTTTGTCTATACAATATGAATTGGATTTTTTTCTTAATTTATGAATTGCAAGTCAACCTTGTTAATGCTTTCTTTTTCTTCTTCCTGGCAGAAGTTTTCTTTTTTATGTGATTACATTTTCCTTTCTGATTTCTAGTATTGCATACCATGCTTAGAAAGGTCTTTTCTACAAGACTGTTAAAAACATTTAAATCAATACTTCCCTGTAGTATGTGCAAACATGCCATGTGTTTGCATTTTCATTTAATTCTGTGATTGGTCTAGAATTTATAATGTGTGAGGTAGCTTTATTTTTAAACTGGCTAGTTTATTATTCCAGTACTATTTACTAAATCAGCTATCTTTTCTCACTGATATGAAATATCTCTTGTATCAGTCACTAAATTCTCAAATATATTTGGATTTATTTCTCTACTCCCTGTTATGTTTTACTCAGTGTCATCCTTTGCTAATAAGATCAATAAATTTAAGTATTACTAAACTTAATTACTGTAGTTTTATAATGTGTTTTAATATGCAGTAAGGAAAATGCTTTCCTCATTAGGAATTTTTGGTTCCTTTTTAAAGTGTTTTAGTTTATAGTACTTTCTAATATGGTTCGAGGGATCACCTTTCAAAATCATCTCTGCTCTAAAAAGTTAGGATTTTTAGAAACAGCCATTTAAATTTTTGTTATGGAAATAAAGTGGGTTTCTGTCTTTATAGAAGATTGGAATTCAATTTTAGTTATATGGAAAGTAACTATACTGAATTGTTAAACTAATAACAACTTAGTTAATTTGACCTTATGATAATAATTTTATTCTTTCCATGTACTCTATATTAAACAATGGCAATAAATGCATTCTTATAAAATAGTTGAGATGTTCCAAAAACATTTCAAATGTTTCAAGTTTGGGGTAAAATTACTCTGAGTAAATAGTCTATAAGTAGCAGGAGTTTGAAGTAAAAATAACAGTAAAAGAATAATTTAACAATTTATTCCACTCTAAGTTCCTTGAGGTTAGTATATTTGTCTCATTAATTTCTGTATCTGTCACAGCATCTTACCTTGGTTA
The DNA here is from genome assembly GCF_028023285.1 of Balaenoptera ricei. Classification (NCBI taxonomy): domain Eukaryota; kingdom Metazoa; phylum Chordata; class Mammalia; order Artiodactyla; family Balaenopteridae; genus Balaenoptera; species Balaenoptera ricei. Next base: position 53,846,414 of record NC_082639.1, read on the forward strand.
TTTATTTATTTATTTATTTAGGAGTCTTTATCTAATATACAGACTTTCCTCATAGAAAATGTCTCATTTTGTCTTGATTTTCCCCCAGCACACTTGAAAGTCATGTTGACTTTCACACTGTTGCTAAGGACTGTCCAGAGTGTTCCTGGTAGCTGGTATTGGGAACTCTTTGAATCAAGGTCCTCCCTGTGGCCTACTTTCTTTCTAACTTAGAAAGAAAATACATGCATGTACATTCTCTTATTTTATTTTTATTTTTTAATTTATTCATTTTTATTGAAGTATAGTTGATTTATAATGTTGTGTTATTTCAAGTTTACAGCAAAGTGATTCAGTTATACATACATACATAGGTCTATTTTTTTCAGATTCTTTTCCCTTACAGGTTATTACAAAATATTGAGTATAGTTCTCTGTGCTATATAGTAGGTCCTTGTTGGTTATCTATTTTTAATAGAGTGGTGTGTATATGTTAATCCCAAACTCCTAATTTATCCCTCCCCCGCCCCTTTCCTCTTTGGTAACCATAAGGTTGTTTTCTTTGTCTGTGGGTCTGTTTCTGTTCTTTATGTAAGTTCATTTGTATCATTTTTGTTTAAATTGCACATATAAACGATATCATATGATGTTTGTCTTTGGCTTGCTTTACTTCATATGATAATCTCTAGGTCCATCTATGTTGCTGCAAATGGCATTATTTCATTCTTTTTTATGGCTGAGTAATATTCCATTGTATATATGTATCACATCTTCTTTATCCATTTATCTATCGATGGACATTTAGGTTGCTTCCATGTCTTGGCTATTGTAAATAGTGCTGCAGTGAACATTAGGGTGAATGGATCTTTTGAATTAGTTTTGTCCCTATATATGCCCAGGAGTGGTATTGCAGAATCATATGGTAGTTCTATTTTTGGTTTTTTAAAGAACCTCCAGTCTCTTCAGTAAGTGGTGCTGGGAAAACTGGACAGCTACATGTAAAAGAATGAAATTAGAACACTCTCTAACACCACACACAAAAATAAACTCAAAATGGATTAAAGACCTAAATGTAAGACCGGATGCTATAAAACCCCTAGAGGAAAACATAGGCAGAGGGACTTGCCTAGTGGCGCAGCGGTTAAGAATCTGCCTGCCAATGCAGGGGACACAGGTTTGATCTTTCCAGGTCTGGGAAGATCCCACATGCCGTGGAGCAGCTAAACCCGTGTGCCGCAACTACTGAGCCTGCGCTCTAGAGCCCATGAGGCACAAGTACTGAGCCCGCATGCCACAACTACTGAAGTCTGCACGCTCTAGGGCCTGCGTGCTGCAACTGCTGAAACCCGTGTGCCTAGAGCCCGTGTTCTGCAACAAGAGAAGCCACTACAATGAGAAGCCTGCACACTACAAGGAAGAGTAGCCCCCACTTGCCCAACTAGAGAAAGCCCATGTGCAGCAACAAAGACCCAACGCAGCCAAAAAATAAAACAAAACAAAAACCCCCCTAAAAACATTGGCAGAACACTTTTTGACATAAATCACAGCAATATCTTTTTGGCTTTGTCTCCTAGAGTAATGGAGATAAAAACAAAAAGAAACAAATGGGACCTAATTAAATCAAAGTATTTGCACGGCAAAGGAAACCATAAACAAAATGAAAAAACAACCTACAGATTGGGAGAAAATATTTGCAAATGATGTGACCAACAAGGGATTAATCTCTAAAATATACAAATAGCTCACACAGCTCAATATAAAAAAAACAAATAACCCAATCAAAAAATGGGCAGAAAACCTAAATAGATATTTCTGTAAAGAAGACATACAGATAGCCAAAAGGCACATGAAAAGATGTTAGACATTGCTAATTATTAGAGAAATGCAAATCAAAACTACAATGAGGTATCACCTCGCACTGGTCAGAATGGCCATTGTCCAAAAGTCTACAAACAATAAATGCTGGAGAGGGTGTGGAGAAGAATGGACCCTCCTACGCTGTTGGTGGGAATGTAAATGGGCGCAGCCACAATGGAGAACAGTATGGAAGTTCCTTACATTCTCTTATTTTAAATATTTTGTATTTAGAAGATTCATGGTTGGTGGCTTTTTAAAAATAAACTTTATATATATTTTGTAACATTTATTCATTTGGCTGTGCCGCATCTTAGTTGTGGCACATGGGATCTTCGTTGCGGCATTCGGGATCTTTTTATTTGTGGCATGTGGGATCTTTAGCTGCGTCATGTGGGCTCTTAGTTGTGGCATGCGGGATCTAGTTCCCTGACCAGGGATAGAACCAGGGCCCCCTGCATTGGGAACTTGGAGGCTTAACTACTGGACCACCAGGGAAGTCCCTAAAAATAAACTTTTTAAATTCTAAAAATTGCGTGTGTTTTTTGTATAAGATTTGGAAAAGGTGGGCGATAGTGATAAAAAAAAAATAGCCATACGCAATTTGTCAGGGAAACTATTGTCAGCAATTGGGTATACATTTTTTTTACTCCTTCACCTCCCCCTCAGCCCCCAGGCAGTATTGTGTGATACATAAAGTTTTAGATTTTGCATAATGTTTCCCCATTTTCACAGACTCTTTGTAAGCATTTTTAATGGATATATAACCCATCATGTGGATGCACTATATAATCACACATTTTATAAACTTTTCTCCTTCTTGCTTTTCCAAATTTTGTTAAATAATGCACTTTTGGGAGGAAATTTTTTTCTTTATTCTAGTTGTCAGTTAAAGAATTCTAATTACAGCAGGTAAGACTACTGCTTATGTTTCATAATTTTTCAGTTCACTGATTCATTTAATAAACATTTTGAGAAACAATTGTGTGCCAGGCAGAATTTAAGGACATTTGAAAAGTTTACTGTCTGGTGTAAGAGGCAGGTAAGAAGCAAGTTATTACAATACAGTGTGATGAGTGCTGTGATAGAGGAAGACATAGGCTCCTAAGGAGCTAAGAAGAGGGGCTTCTGTCTTAGTTTGAGGTTGGGAGGAGGGTAAAAATCTTACTAATCTTACCAGAGGAGGAGAAACTTAAGCTGGGTCGTAGGGACTCATGATAGTAAGACAGTCAAAAAATGAGGGTGAGCAGGAAGGCATTGTAGGTGGAGGGAAGAGCACATGCAAAGGCATGGAGATATTAGCATGTCAAGTTTAGGAAGCTTTAATATTAATATTAAAAATGGCTTTAGTATATAGTGCATGTGAGGGAGTGGCAAGAGAGAAAGCTGAGTAAGTGGGCAGATGTAATTTCATGAAGGGCTTTGAATATCATCCTCAAGGCTGGGGTACCATCATGGACGAGGCAGAATCCTTGAGAAACATGTTTATAGCTCTTAACTCTTCATTTGTACAGCAGCAATTCTCAAATTAATAGCTCTCACCCAAACCTCACCTTTGAGCTCCAGAGCTATATATCCAACTGCCTTGTTGGCCTCTCTAGAATGTCTAGAATGTAAGCGTCATGAAAGCAAGTATTTTACTCCCTTTGCCCTAAGCTATATCTGCACTACCTAGAACAGTGCCTGGCAATAATTTATCGAGTGATTAAATAAAAATGAATGATTCCCTACTATATCTCAGAGCCATCTCAAACTCCACATAAATCCAATTCATGATCTTCTCCCTCTAACCTGCCCTTCTCCTAATGTTCCCTATTTTTAAAAATAATTAAAAAAAATTTTATTTAGTTTTGGCTGTGTTGGGTCTTCTTTGCTGCACGCGGGCTTTCTCTAGTTGCGGTGAGCGGGGGCTACTGTTCGTTGCAGTGTGCAGGCTTCTCATTGCCGTGGCTTCTCTTGTAGTGGAGCACAGGCTCTAGGTGCGTGGGCTTCAGTAGTTGTGGCACATGGGCTCAGTAGTTGTGGTTTGTGGGCTCTAGAGTGCTGGCTCAGTAGTTGTGGCGCATGGGCTTAGTTGCTTCGCGGCATGTGGGATCTTCCTGGACAAGGGATCGAACCGTATCCCCTGCTTTGGCAGGCGGATTCTTAACCACTGAGCCACCAGGGAAGTCCCCCTAATTTAATGTTCCCTATTTAAGTGATTGGCACCAACTATTTAATTTCACAAGCCAGAAACCTGGGTGTATCTTTGACATATTCCTCTTTCTCACCTTTCACATCCATTTTATCACTGAGACCTAATGAATTCTTGACGTTTCTTCATATGTCCATTTCTGTCCATCTCCACTGCTCTAGTCCAAGCTACCATCTCTCTCCTCATCCTATACAGTAGTAGTAAACTCTCACCCTTTACTCTTGTCCCTTTTCAATCTGTTCTCCGTGTTGGAGTCAAAAAAAAACCAAACAAACCCACAGAATCTGATTCTGATATTCCTGTTTGGAACCAGTTGCTCTTTGGATAAAGAACAAAACCCTTAACATGGTCTACAAGGCCCTGTGTGCTTTGGCCACTGTCTAACCCGATAGCCACATCTCATGCCACTTTTTTGGATTCTGTGCTTAGTCGCATTGGCTTTTTAAATTCTTCCGGTGGACCATGCTTTCTTCTGTCACAGTTATAATGTATAATTAGTAGCTTCTAATACATATTATAAAATGGAATGCCTATTGTCAGAGAAACAAATGTATCGATACCTTTGAGTTGATATTTATAACCCTGAAAGGATAATGTTCTGTGTGGCATTCTTTTCTTGAAAAGAAAACTGTCTGTGAATTATTTCAAATAAGCTCAAACATTTTCAGTTATAATTTGTTCCTCTTTCAGATTACATATCACGTATATCAATTTTCCCTCAAGTAAGTTAAATACTTATAAGCTACATTTATTCTTATTTTAAAGTAAGAAAACATTGTCTTGTAAATTTAAGCCATTCGATTTTTTAAAAAATGCTGCAGTAGGAAGCAAGGATGTATTGGAAATATAGGAAATGCCTTAATTAAAAAAAACAACTAGGCTTTATATGAAACTAGTGACTTAATCAATATAAGTGGAAGCCTCCATTCTGAAGATAGTCGCCATTTCTTATATGATTTCAAATCACCCTCTCTGATTACAAATGAAACAAGTCTTGAATAATCTCACCAAGACTGACTTGTGTTACTAAGTTATTGTTCTTAATTGTGAGTGTCTGGGGGAGTTTATTGTTTGGTTTTGTGTGATAATTTTTATTGTACATAAAATATACAACAATAAAATATATTTTGTAATTAAAATATTTTTAGAGTATATTGTATTCTATTCTGTAAAATGAAAAATTGATTTGCTCATTTCCAGTTCAAGTTGTATTTAATCACTTAAGTAACTTTAGCAGATAGTGCACCATATAGATAGTGCACCATATAATATGTACTCATTACTTATTTTTCTTTAACTTCTTTTCTTTATGTCAGAACAAAAGTCTAAACTTACAGAAGAATGCAATCAAGTGATGGCTTTTTCTTTAGAATCTGAATATGGAGGCCACAGGAACAGATGAAGTTGACAAGCTAAAAACTAAATTTATATCTGCTTGGAACAATATGAAATATAGTAAGTATCAAGATTTGAAAACTGTATAAATCCAAAGAAATATTTGAAGACATGTATTATCTCCCTTATTAAGTCACTGACAATTGCTGAGATTCTCTTTGAATGAAATATTTCTGTAAGGAATGTAGATAAGAATACTACCTGAAGAGAGAGCCAAATACCATCATAAACATTGCTTAGAAACTCAGGCATATCATGTGGTCCTTTAAAAAAGAAAATTCCAAAGAAGATAGAATTTATTCAGGTGATGATAATACCTCAGGTTTTCAGACTCAGCATCAGGCAACCTCATGTATGAACCAGGAAGCAAGCAAAATAGACTGCTGAACACACAAAGCAGACCATTTAAAGTTCACATGCTGATACATATGACTTTCTTCTAGGAACACACTCAGATTCTTATTTTTAACTTAGTTACTCTTGGTTTGCATACAAATCCAATAAGGATCATATGGTGGTTTTGAAGCCCACTTAAGACTAGAAACAAATTGGAGATGAAAAATCCTTCAAAGATGGAGAAATACTCAGCAGAACCAGTTTCAACTGGAAGAAGTTAATATCCATAAGATAGGAATGATAAAATTTAGTAAAACCCCTTGACAGTACAAATTCAGGTAAAACACAATTGGCTGTTGGCTCCTGGTTCACTGGAAGTCATGGCCAGCTAGCTATTTAGACAGTTAAAACTTGATAATAACTTGACATTGTATTTTGAAGATTATAGACATTAATTTTTTGAAAATTGAGATTTAAATCATATACTACTAAAATTCACCTTTTTAAAGTGTATGATTCAGTGGTTTTTAGTACACTCACAGGAATGTACAACCATCATCACTATCTAATTCCAGAACATTTTCATCACCCCCAAAAGCTACCTTGTACCCATTAGCAACTACTCCCTATTCCTCCCCACCTCTCTCCAATCCCTGGCATCCACCAGTCTATTTTTTGCCTCTCTGGATTTGCCTATTCTGGACATTTCATATAAATGGTATCGTATAACTTGTGGCCTTTTGTTTTTGACTCCTTTCACTTGACATAACGTTTTGAAAGTTAATTCATGTTGTAGCATGTATATATCAATACTTCATTCTCTTATACGGCTGAATAATATTTCATTGTATGGATATATCACATTTTCTTTAACCACTCGTTAGTTGATAGATGTTTGGGTTGTTTCCACTTTTTGGCTATATGAATAATGCTGCTATGAATATTGTATACAAGTTTTTGTGTAAACATATGTTTTCAGTTTTCTTGGGTATATACCTAGGAGTAGAATTGCTGGATCATATGTTTACCCTAAGTTTAACTTTTTAAGGAACTACCAAACTGTTTTCCAAACTGTTTGCACCATTATACATTCCTACCAGAAATGTTTGAGGGTTTGAATTCCTCCACATCCTCAGCAATACTTGTTAATGTCTATCTTTTTAATTAGACCCATTCTAGTGAGTGTGAAGTATCTCACTGTGAGTTTGATTGTATTTCCCTGATGAACATATGAAGTTAATCCTCTTTTTATGTATTTATTGGTAATTTGTGTATATTCTTTCAAGAAATGTCCATTCAAATCTTTTGCATGTTTTAAAATTGGGTTGTCTTTTTATTATTGAGTTGTAAGAGTTCTTTATATATTCTAGATAAAAATCCCTCAGCAAATATATGATTTGCAAATATTTTCTCCCATTCTTGGATTGTCTTTTCACTTTCTTCATAGTGTCCATTGAAGCATAAAACTTTTACTTTTTGAGGTCCAATTTACCTATTTTTTTTCCTTTTGTTGCTTGTGCTTTTGATGTTGTTTTAAGAAACTGTTGCTTAAATCAAGGGCATGAAGATTTGCACCTATTCTTTAAAGAGTTTTTATCTTTTTAGCTCTTATATTTAGGTCTTTGATCCATTTCTAGTTAATTTTTGCTTATGATGTGAGGTAGAGGTTCCACTTTATTCTTTGTATGTGGCTATCTGGTCCCAGCACCATTTGTTTAAAAGAATATTCTTTCTCCATTGACTGGTCTTGCCACACTTACCTAAAATCAGTTGACCATAGATGTAAAGGTTTATTTCTGGACTCTCAGTTCTATTCCATTAATCTGTATGTTTGTTCTTATGCCAGTAGAACATTCTCTTGATTACTTTAGCTTTTTGTAAAATTTGAAATTGGAAAGTATGATTCCTCCAACTTTGTTCTTCTTTTCCAAGATTGTTTTGACTGTTCCGGATTCCATGCATTTTCCATATGAATTTTTGATCCTCTTATCAATTTCTGCAAGAAATCCAGCTGGGATTTTTATATAGATTTTAGTGAATCTGTAGATCAATTTTCAGAGTATTGGCATATTAACAGAGTATTGCCATATTAAGTCTTCCAATCCATGGGCATGGGATGTCTTTCCATTTATTTAGGTCTTTAATTTCTTTCAATGATGTTTTGTAGTTTTCTGTGTGCAAGTCTTGGCACTTCTTTTGTTAAAGTTATTCCTAAGTATTTTATTCTTTTCAATGCTATTTTAAAATGAATTTTCTTCATTTCATTTAGACTCTTCATTGCTAGTATATAGAAATACAGTTGATTTTTATGATTTGATCTTGTATCTTGTAAACTTGGTAATCTCTTTTATTCTAATAATTTTTTGTGGATTCTTTAGGATTTTCTGTGTGTAAATCATGTCATCTGCAAACAGAGGCTTATGTTCTTTTTCAACCATTTAATCTGATGGATAGGTTATGTGATGAAGATTTCATTTATAAAGTCTGAACATTGTCATACAGGTACTCAACACATTTCAGCAGTGACCTAGGAATTGTTATTTAACCTATTATTTACATATGTGTAGCTTTCCCTATCTAGATATTTAAGTGGGCATCATAAGATTATGGTAATCCCTAATCTCTGAAGAACAGATTGTTCAGGGTAACTACATGTTCTAGATAGTTTTAAGTTATAGAGTAGTATTTTAGTTTTATTTTTATTGGTGAAAATTATTCTAAAATGTTGAATGTATTTTCATTGTTTAGAGTTTGTGTAGTATGGATGGTTTAAGAAGGATTAAAATCGATTGAGCACCCACTAGTATGTTGTAGTTTATGTACCTTCTCATTTAAATTTCATATCTTTCTGAGTTAGATATCTTTCTGAGATTTAAACCTAATATGTTTCTAAGGTATTCTTTTTGTGCAAATTAGAAAACTGAGATTAGGTGACATATTCAAGGTCGTATATCTAGGTAAGTCTTGAAACTTGTATTCAAACCCAGCCTCTCTTGCTGTTCTCTGAATACACTGAACATAATTTAGGATTATTTTTTATCAATGTCAATATTATTATATAAAGATGGAACTAGAAATGGCATAGCACTTAAAATTTAAAAGAACTGGACCTTACTTTCTTGAAAAAGTGTTTCATTTTTGCTTCCCCCCCCATATTTACATGACTTTATGAGGTATGTAAACTTGATTTCCTTTTTAAAATATTACGAAGTAAATCATCCTTCTGGGTGTTTCTGTTCCTCCAGAAAATCATTATCATCTCTACTATTTCTGTGCTCTTTGGCTTGTTTGCATCTTTTAAAGCCTGACTTGTGATTTTCAAATTGCTGACTTAATGGACTATCGGTTTTTTGGTAACATTTTGTTTATGGTAGCTAGTCTCCAAAGACAGTCCTCAGTGAATCACATTTTGTGTTGTCTCTTTTCTCATATGAATCTGGGCTGGCTTGTGTCTCATATCAAGCAATAGAATGAGTTAGAAATGAAGCTATGTCAATTCCAGGCCTAGCCATTAAGAGACAACTTCTGCCTGGTGTGTGCACTATAACTCATTGCTCGTGTAAAATGTAGATCGTTGCAAAGCCTCAGGCTCTGACTTGTCAGATTCACCTTTCTTTTCTTTTGGAAGGACTGGTGACTGGTAAGAGGGTATACAGGTAGAGGGTAAAGCATAGGGAGAAAGAGAGAAGTTCCTCCGTAAAGGTTTTTTGTTTGTTAGTTTTTGAGGTTGTTTTTATGAAGTTCTTAGGATTTGCTTTGGAAGTACTGCCTTTTGGGGAGAGGGGATTGTTATCATTTTGGGGATTAGAATCATTCTAGTATGGTGCTAATAATACTCCTATGAAACAATGTCTATAAAGCACCTAGCTTAGTTCCTAGTATAAAATAGATGGTCAGTAAATACTATCTTCCCATTGGAGTTCAGAGAAGAGAATGAGAGATAGGTGGGAACAGGAAAAGATGTCTTAGAAGTGCGTGTTTGAGTCAGAAGAAGAAGATTTAAATGGATTTAAATGGGCTGATATTGGGGAGGATATTTTTGTTATGGAATAGTATGAACCAAATAGTAAAGCCCACTTTGAGTATAGATGAGAAGTAGTGGAAAAGATGACTGTAAAGGTGATTTGTATCATATTGTGGAAAGTCTTTAGTATCACAGAGAAGTTCATTATAAATCTGTTAGGTAATGAATCATTGAGGATGGTTTTTGAGCAGACAAGTTACCTAGTCAAAGCTGAGCCACAGGGAGATTAATTTGGCAGGGATGTGTGGCATATGCTAGAGTGGGGAAAAACTGATTACAGATAAGCCATTTTGAGGGAGTATTGCAGTAATCCAAAGCCTGATTACTGTATTTGACTTTCCATTCTTTCTTTCTTTTTTTTTTGGCTGCGTTGGGTCTTCATTGCGGTGCTTGGGCTTCTCACTTGCAGTGGCTTCTCTTGGTGCGGAGCACGGGCTCTAGGCTTCAGTAGTTGCAGCATGCAGGCTCAGTAGTTGTGGCACGCGAGTCCTAGAGCATGCAGGCTTCAGTAGTTGCGGCACGTGGGCTCAGTAGTTGCGGCACGCAGACTCTAGGGTGTGCGGGCTTCAGTAGTTGTGGCACGCGGGCTCAGTGTTGTGGCTTGCGGGCTCTGGAGCACAGGCTCAGTAGTTGTGGTGCATGTGCTTAGTTGCTTCACAGCATGTGGGATCTTCCTGGACCAGGGATCAAACTCATGTCCCCTGCATTGGCAGGCAGATTCTTAACCACTGCAGTACCGGGGAAGTCCCTCCATTCTTTCTTTTTCACTACCAAACTCAAGATACTTGCATGATTTTTATTATAAATACATATTTTAATTTACTTGTTCTTTATGCTTATTTGTATTATAGTACTTAAGGGAGCACTTTCATAAAAATCGCTCATTTAAAATTTTGTAACAACTCTGTTAAATATAAATGTTGGTCTGCTTAAGACTAGACCTAAGTCTCTTAACTCCCAATTTCAGATTCTTTTTATTTATATGTTCTTGCATTTTAGGAGCTGCTTTTAAGTCTGCCATTAGCACTCAGGAATTTCATACACTTAGGAATATTCAGGAATGTAATGGGCAAGTGCTTTTCTCAGGAAATTGAGAACTATTAATGGCAACATAAAAAACCAAAAGGAGAGTTCCTTTTAGATATAGACAGTTTAGTAGGAAGAAAATTGGAAGAATTAGAGTTTGCAACTGAGAGTTGAGGATTGGGGATTGGGAGGTGGAAAATTGAGATGAAAATGTCTGAAAGCTTTATACATCACTTTCAGAAATCCTCATTTGGCTGAAATGATGGGGTAAAAACAGATTTCCCTAGGAAACTTCAGAGATCCACTTTTATCATAAGCATTAGTGTACTGTGTGATCTTTTCCCTAAATTACTTCACTGGAATATTCAAATACTTTAAACCTTTAAAATATCTAAAATGGAAGAAAATATAAGAAATTGGTAACATTTGTTGCCTTTGGGAAAAGAGGTTGGTGTCAGGGAAACTGGAGTAGAATTTGTACCTTTTAAGTTTTATACCATAAGAACATTGTGACCTGTTTGAAAATAAATTAAAACAGATTTTTTTCTCTGCCATGTTCTTTAAGTGGGCAGAATGTGGTTAAAATACTTTGCTTTATTTGAAAGTAGCATAAGTAGTCTGTATTTTCAGTTCATTGTCAAAATACTTTTGCTACACTTGTAAAAAATGCACATCCATAATTGAGAATTGGTGATTTGAAATTAAATAAAAGAAAATGCTGCTGAACTTTTAGTCTGAAATCCTTTAATTGCAAAACTGTTTTTCTCTTTTTCTCATTTAGGTTGGGTGTTGAAAACAAAGACATATTTTAGTAGAAATTCCCCTGTATTATTGCTTGGAAAGTGTTACCATTTTAAATATGAAGGTAAGTGCTAAATTTGTGATCCATTTAAAAATCTTTGTAGAAATTCATTGTGTAATTGTTTTCATTATTTTATTTCCAGATTAACCTACTTTTGACATATTTCTTTTTGTTTTTTACTTCCAGTTATTTTTATTGTGGTAAAATACACATATCAAAATTTACCATCTTAGTCATTTTTAAGTGTACGGTTCAGTGGTATTAAATACATTCATAATGTTGTGCTACCATCATCACCATTCATCTGTAGAACTCTTCATCTTGTAACACTGAAATTCTGTACCCATTAAACAATAACTCCTCATTCCTCCCTTCCCTTCAGCCCCTGGCAACTGCCATTCTACTTTTTATGCCTATGTTTTGGCATTTATCTTTTAAAAACCTGTATTTTATGTAACACATAAAATACTGCCATATGGTTTGGGTTTCTTGTGAATTCCTTGAAAATAAAGTTCATACCGTCATACACCATTTGTTATATCCCTCATAATTTTGGACTTACCGTATGAGTGCTAAGTAAATATTATTTGAGTCAATATCTTAATATTCTTTATCAAGTTCTCTGATGATAATTTTAAAATATATGATAATAATTAAAAGTATCACGTTAGTTAACGTAAAAAATGGTAAGTTTTCCAATTCTTAAGGATGCTCCAATTTCTGAAATTATTTGCTGTATTTGATGTTTCTGAATTTTCATATAGCCTCATCCTTTCTGTAATTATCCTATATTTTCTTTTAATAATTTATGTCCCCTATTGAGTGCCTATTATGTGTCAAGCATCATGCTAAACTCTTTGGGAAATGTCTTTAATTCTCACAACAAGCCTACAAGGTAGATTTAAGTGTCCCTGTGCTATACGTTTGAAAGCTGGAGTTTAGAGAAGTTAAATAATTTGTCCAAAATCACACAGGTATTAGATGACAGAGCTGAATTTTAAACCAAGACTATGTTTCATTTTAATACTGGCATTCTTTGTACTATATGTCTTTGCTTGGTATTTTGTATGTATGAGTGTGTGTGTTTTTTGTGTGTTTGTGTGTGTGTGAGAGAGAGAGAGAGAGGAGAGGGGAAGAATGTATGTGACAGTATGTGATTATCAAGGCTTTTATTCATTTTTTTGATTGATCTTTTTTGGTCACATCAGCAGTTGTCTAAAGCCTAAATGGTTTGTAATAGTAACAGCTGACATTTATTGAGTATTTATAATACGCCAGACAGGATTTTTAAGTAATTTACATGTATTAACTCATTGAGTCCTCACAGTATTCTTGAAAGATGAGTAGGAAGTTGATGGATAAAGAAGGCATGCATTTTAGGTAAATAGAATGGCATGATGAAAGCAATAGCACTGAGATGTTAGACAGTATATTTAGGAAACAGAAGTGTCCAGTGTAACTATGGTGGGAGAGAATTATGAAAAGGACCAAATTATGGAGGAGCATCTTGAATGCTGTGCTAAAGAGTTCGGTCATTTGTTTACAGGCAGAGGAGAGTACGGGCTTTAGGGTGAGACATACGTGGGTTTGAATTTTGGCTCTTTTTGCTGATTAGTTGTTATTTTTGGCAAGTTATGTGATTTCCCTAAGTATTAATGATACCTATTTCGTAGGCATTTAGCGATATGTCTTGTACATGTAAGCATTCTAAATGATATTATTATTCATGATAAAAGGAATGTGAGAAAAAGTTATTAGAATTGTTTTTAAGGATAGCATTATATATTTTTTGGAAGAAATACTTTGAGCAGTAAGTGGATTCTTGGGGGTCCTCAACTCGAGATGAAAAGTAAATGATATAGGAGATACAAATGAGACAAATAGAAGACTGTTTTGTTTTGGACTAGGATTAGGGATACAGGGAAAGAAAGACAAGGATATGGGGCTCGGGAAGGAGAAAGGAGAGCGAGCCAGAAAGGTGGTTGGATTCTGCATGTCCACTGAGAGGTTTCCTTGTTGACGTGCTCTGGTCTTCAGCAAAGTCAGGTAAGTTTATGAAATGCTTGATGTAGGAAAAGTTCTTTTGGAAAGGGGATGGATTTGGCATCTGGAATGAAAAAGACAACTCATATCATTGTAGGAGTTAGAAGCGGGAGGGGAGGAACCAAGAGAGTTTAAGCTGTGTAGAATTAACAGAAATCTGCGGGACTAGCTTTGAACTTCTACATGTAACAGAATTTTTGGTTCAAGCAAGTTTTCTAAGTTATCAGAGAGATAGGGGGTGGTGTACACAGCTTCTTAACTACAATGGTTATTATTATCCTAGGTTTTTTAATTTTTTTAATTTTTAAATTTTTAAAATTTATTTGTTTATTTATTTATTTATGGCCGTGCTGGGTCTTCGTTTCTGTGCGAGGGCTTTCTCTAGTTGTGGCCAGTGGGGGCCACTCTTCATCGCGGTGCGCGGGCCTCTCACCATCGTGGCCTCTCTTGTTGCGGAGCACAGGCTCCAGATGCGCAGGCTCAGTAATTGTGGCTCACGGGCCTAGTTGCTCCGCGGCATGTGCGATCTTCCCAGACCAGGGCTCGAACCCGTGTTCCCTGCATTGGCGGGCAGATTCTCAACCACTGGGCCACCAGGGAAGCCCCAACATTTTTTTTTTTAAATTTTATTTATTTATTTATGTTTTTTGGCTGTGTTGGGTCTTCGTTTCTGTGCGAGGGCTTTCTCTAGTTGCGGCGAGCGGGGGCCACTCTTCATCGCGGTGCGCGGGCCTCTCAACTGTCGCGGCCTCTCTTGTTGTGGAGCACAGGCTCCAGACGCGCAGACTCAGTAGTTGTGGCTCACAGGCCCGGTTGCTCCGCAGCATGTGGGATCTTCCCAGACCAGGGCTCGAACCCGTGTCCCCTGCATTGGCAGGCAGATTCTCAACCACTGCACCACCAGGGAAGCTATCCTAGATTTTTGAACAAAAAATACCAGATTTCATTTAATTATTTTCAGTGATCATGTATTGAGAACATGCTAGCTAGGACATTGATCTTGCCCAGAAGGAGCATATGATAATCATAACTAAATACATGCTTTAGAAAAATAACTGATAGCAATGTGGAAGAACCATTGGAAGTCAGTTATCAGGCAAGATACAATGACTCTGATATAGGGCAGTGGAAATGGAGAGGATTGACTTGAGATATTTTAAGGTAGACTTGATAGCATCTGACAAATGATTGGATTTGAGGTCATGAGAGAGAGAAGATAAAGAATACTTAAAGACTACTATCTTGGATTATAGGTAGTGTTAGTAACCAAATGTGATATACTAGAGGAAGTGTGGATTTTGCGGGGACATGTAGTGTTTGAAGTAGGCCATTCAGAAGTAAACAGTCTGAATGAAGTAGGTGGTTTAGAATTGATTGGTTAGTTATTTTCAAAGAGGTAGCATTTGAGGCTAATGAATAAGGTCACATTGATGGAAAGTATAGGTGGAGAATATTCATCTCTAAGGATCTACTGATGAAGAAGAATCAGTGAATGAAATTGAGAAGGAGTAGGCAATATATAGGACAAAACCCATGACAGTATTTTATCATAGAGACTGAAGGAAAGAGATTTTCAGGAGAAAAGTTGGGACAAAGTGCCTAATGCTCAAAAGAGGTTAAGCAGGAAAAAACCTGAGTAGAGGCTGTAGGATTTGTCAGTGAGAAATTGCTGATGACTTTTGAGAGATCAGTTTCACTGGAGTGGTAGGATAGAAAAGTAAAAGCAGTAAAATTAACAGCAGCTAACCTGCATTTACTGAGTGTGGCTCTTTGTTATGCACGAAAGCCAAAGTGTATTCTATTTATTTATTTATTTGGCTGCATTGGGTCTTCATTGCGATGCGTGGGGTTTCTTGAGTTGTGGCGAGCGGGGGCTACTCTTTGTTGCGGTGTGTGGGCTTCTCATTGTGGTGGCTTCTCTTGTGGAGCACGGGCTCTAGGCACATGGGCTTCAGTAGTTGCAGCATGCGGGCTCAGTAGTTGCGGCATGCAGACCCTATCGCACACGGGCTTCAGTAGTTGCAGTGTGTGGGCTCAGTAGTTGTGGCGCGTGAGCTCTAGGGCACGCGGGTTTCAGTAGTTGTGGCACGCCATTGTGGCTTGCGGGCTCTAGAGCACAGGCTCAGTAGTTGTGGCACATGGACTTAGTTGCTCCGCGGCATGTGGGAACTTCCCAGACCAGGGATTGAACCTGTGTCCCATACATTAGCAGGTGGATTCTTAACCACTGCGCCACCAGGGAATTCCCCAAAGCATATTCTTTTAAAGATTTATTGGTTATGATATCGGGGTAGAGAACTGCTTTTATAAAACATAAAAACACAGCCTGTATAGGAAAATATTGATGTATTTGACCAAATAAAAATTTAAAAATCTGCATCACGAAAGACACCATAAACAAAGTTTAGAAGCAAGACAGAGAGAGAAGATATTTGTATACGCGCTCTCATTCTCTTTTTCTCTCTCTCTGTATTGGTATATGTATGTGTGTGTGTGTGTACATTGAAGATCTATCTGTCCATCTGTTATCTCTTCATCTATATCTTAGACAAAGGATTAGTCTACAAAATAATATGAAAAACATGGACAATTCAAAAAAAATGAGCCAAGGAAATGAACAGGTGCTTTTAAAGTAGAAACTTGAGTGGCCAAACATAAGAAAATGTTCACCACAGTAATAAAGGGAGTGCAAATTAAAATGAGATACTGTTTCTTAGTTATCAAATTTGCAAAAATTTGAAAGCTTCATGATATCAAATTTTAGCAAGGTTGTGAAGAAATAGGAACTCAAACACTGCTGATGGGAGGCAACTTGGTACAACCTCTTCATGAATTTGAAAGTACTTAGAAAAATTGATAATACATACAACTTAGGATCTAGCAATTCTACCTTTAAGTATTTACCCCAGAGAAGTTCTCTGTATATGTGTAGAACACTTGTACAAGGATGTTTATTGTAGCTTTGTTGAAATAACAAAAAGTATTGAAAACAAGTATGCGCTACTAGTGGATTAGATGAATAAGGTTATTCATTCATTCCAAAAGTATTTATTAAGAGCCTGTTATGTGCCAGGCACTGGGGTTACTGCTGAAAGTATTGCAGGCACAGTACTTACACTCAAGGAGCTTACAGTCCAGTAGGTGAGAGACATTAAACAAATAATTACAAAATTATTAATTTCATTATGATAGTCATGATAAAACAGAAGTACAGGTTCTTATAAACAGAGACCAAATTAGAAAGGATGTGATTGGATCAAATAAGCAGAAAGTCCATTTCAAAATAGCTTAAAAGCAGTAAGGGTATTTATTATCATTCACAAGCGGAAGTCCTGACGTAGGGATGGCTCTAGGTTGGTTAATCAGTGCCTCTGTGACATCATCAAGGACCCATGTTCTGTCCATCTTCCTACTCTGCTAATCTCAGCGTATTGGTCTTATCTTCATCTACCTCTCCCATAGTAACAAGTGCCTATCTTAGTACCATTATAAGACATATGGCAGATATGACAGAATCCAGTGGAAGTAGGACTTTTTCTTCTTTGTTTTCTTTATTATAAATATGAATTTTTATTATTTTAATAATTTTATATTATTTAAAATCTTTACATTTTAAAAATTATGAATTACTCATACACAGAGAAGACAAAAGCCTTGTGTATACACTTTCAAGAATAGTAATGAAATTTTATTAGACAAGAGAAGTACAACATTATGAATAAGTTTTAATCTCCTTGTGCTTCTACCCAACTGTAGTCCTTCCCATGCCAAAAAACTCTACTATCCTAAAGTGGTGGAATTTAGTGTTTCCTATTTTTGACCTTTTTGAAAATGAAATCGAACTATGTTTTGCTTCTGTGACTTGCTTATGGCTTTTAAGGTTGTGTTTTTAAGATTTGTCCATGTTATGTGTAGGTTCTAGTTTATTTTTACTGCTGTATAATATTCCATTGTATGAATTACCACAAATTATTCATTCTACTATTGTTAGACATTTAGTTTGCTTTGGTTTTGCCATTTTAAATAGTGTATAATAGTACATTCTTGTATTTTTGTAGAAATAAGACTGTAGTCTCAAAAGTTTTTGAAATACGACATTTGCTGTTTAAAAATATCTACATGCAGAATGAAGGGAATGAATCATTAGCCAGAAGAATATCATATTTCTGTTCTTATCATCCACTTTATAGATTCTCTTTTCTAATGAGTTAACCCCAAACCACCTTCTTACACCTTTCTAGGAATTTTTTGGTATCCTCAGAGAGGGGGAGGCCCTTGTACTTAAAAGCATACAAATTTAAGTGAGTCAAGTATAGTTCTGAAAACGGGAGGAATAACACTGAATAAGATCAAATACACATTTGAAAAGAGATTTCAATATACATTTTGAAAATAAGAGGGGTCACAATAATCAAGGTAAGGTAAAAGGGAATTAGAATATTTGTTCAGAAAAACAGGGATTACGACATGGTGGAAGTAACATATTAAGGATTTTTTTTGTTGTTAATGAAGTTTTAAAACTTTTGAAATACATGACATAAAGGTCTGTTGATTATGGGGGACTAATTTTCTTTATTATTTCTCCTGTTGTGGGTATACAAACCCATATTATGTAAAGGTTTATTAATCCTATAATTATGGTATTACTTTGGTGAATTTCTAGTTCATAACAGTTGTCCTAAGGTTATTGCCCTGTTTTGTCATGACTTTCTTTATAGCTTCAACAGAAATATAATATTCTGTTTATCTCATTGGAAATATTTTAATGCTAACCTTTTCTCTCTGTGTGTCATTATGTACTCATAGCTTTTTAGATTTACTGTGCATTGGTCAATCTCCACCAGATTTTCTCTTAGATGGTTCAGGACATGATGGGCCCAGAGACCATTAAGGAAAAACTGTATCTGTGGTTATCTCTAGTATACCAGTTCTATCTTAGGGACCCAAATGATTTAACATGAATAACAAAGATAAGGCTCTCTCCTTCCTAATTTTGGGGCTGAGGAGCATCTATAGACAATGATTCTAACCTATGGACAAAAAAACCCCAAAATAGTGCATGGAAAAAAGGAAAAAAAAATAAGTAGAGAGGGTAGCACAGAGGCTAGAAAATAATAAAAGTTTTTTCTGCACTGAAACCAGCCCAGGGTGGAGCTTTGCCTAGGGATCTCTTTATAGGACATAAAGGGCATGAAAGTAAGGTATCAAGGGGTCTTCCTTTGTGTGCTCTTGGTTCTTGTACTATCTCTACTATTTTCAGGGATCTGTGTTATTCCACATGTTGCCAAGATTATGCCCAAATGTTGTGGAAATAAGATCCCACAATTTGGAATTTTTTGAAACATGACTTTTGCCATTTAGTAAGAAAGGGTGTGCAGGATGAAATCAATTGTTTATAGGTATATTACTTAATTTGGAAATTTTCCAGATCTTGTTCTGTTATTGATTTTTAATTTAATTCCATCGTGGTCAGAGAAAATATTTTTATGACTCTAATCTCTTTGAAGTTATTGAGACTTGCTTTATGGTCTAAATATGGTATAACTTGGTAAATGTTCTTTGTGTGCTTGAGAAGAATATGTATTCTGTTACTGGAATGTTCTATAAGGACAGTTAGGTCACGTTGGTTGAGTTCACGTCTTCTCTCTTCTTGCTCTGTCCTACTTGTTCTACCAATTTTTATGAGAGGGATATTGAAATCTCTGACTATAATTGTGGATTTGTTTGTTTCTCCTTGCAATTCTATCAGTTTTTGCTTCTTCAATTTTGAAGCTTTGTTATTGGGTACATTAACATTTAGAGTTGTTATGGTCAGTTAATGAATTGACCCCTTTATAATTATAAAACCCTTCTTTATTCCTGGTGATATTTTTTTGGTCTGAAATCTACTTTGTCTGATATTAAGCTTTCTTTTGCTTAGGGTTATATGGTATATCTTTTTATGTTCTTTTACACTTAATCTATTTTTCTTTATATTTAAAGTTCGTTTCCTGTAGGAAGTAAATTGTTGGTTCTTGCTTTTTTATCCAATCTGATAATCTCTGCCTTTTAATTAAGTTGTTTAGACTACAGGCATACCTCGGAGATATTGTGGGTTTGGTTCCAGACCACTGCAATAAAGCAAATATTTCAATAAAGTAAGTTGCACAAATTTTTTGGTTTCCCAGTGCATATGAAAGTTATGTTTATACTGTATTATAGTCTATTAAGTATACAATAGCATTATGTCTAAAAAAATAATATATGTACCTTAATTAAAAAATACTTTATGGCTAAAAAATGCTAATCATCATCTGACAACACAGGGTTACCACAAACCTTCAATTTGTAAAAAACGCAGTATTTGCAAAGCACAGTAAAGTGAAGAACAAAAACAAGGTATGCCTGTATTCACATTCTATATGATTATTGATATAGTTAGGTTTGTCTGTTATCTCACTATTTGGCTTCTATTTGTTAAATCTGCTCTTTGTTCCCTTTTCCTCTTTTTCTACCTTCTTTCAGATTGAATATTTTTTGATTTCTATTTTATCTCTTTGTTGGCTGGTTAGCTGTAACTTTTTATTGTGTTATTTTACTGGGTTACTTTAAGGTTTTAGGGTATATCTTTAACTTATCACAGTCTACCTTCTAATGATATTATACCAACTCACATATAGTATAAGAACCTTAGAGTAGTGTACTTCACTTCCCTCCTCCTGGTCTTTATGCTACTGGTGTCATACATTTTATTTATTTGTATCTTATACATGCCATAATACATTGTTATTATTTTTGTTTAAACAGTCAATATCTTTAAAGAGATTTAAGTAATAAGAAAAATAATATATTTGCTCATATAGTTATCATTTTTGGTTTTCATTCCTTTGTGTGAATCCATATTTCCATCTGCTAAAATCCATTATTTTCCTGCTTGAAAGACTTATTTTAACATTTCTTATAGTGCAGGGTGTGCTGGTGATACATTCCTTCAGCTTTTGTGTCTCTGAAAAAGGGTTTTGCTTTCATTTTTGAAAGATACTTTTGCTGGGTATAGAATTTTGGGTTGATGATTTTTTTTCTTTCAGTAGCTTTAAAGATGTTGCCCTGCTATCTTCTTGTTTATTTTGTTTCCAGGGAGAAATCTGATGTCATCCTTATCTTTCTGTGTACATAATGTGTCTTTTTTTTCTTGACTACTTTAAAGATTTTTTTTTATCACTAGTTTGGAACAATTTGATTATGATGTGAAGTATAGTTTTCTTCATGTTTCTTGTGCTTGGGTTTTGTTGAATTTCTTGAACTTGTTGTTTCATAGTTTTCACCAATTTTGAATTTTTTCAGCCATTTTGTCTTCAAATATTTTTTCTGTCTTCCCCTCTCTTCCCTCTCCTGGGTCTCCAGTTGAACATATATTAGCATGAATGAAATTGTGCCACATCTCACAGATGTGCTTTTATTTTTTAAAAAATTCTTTTTCCTCTCTGTGTTTTAATTTGGATAGTTCCTACTGCTGTGTCTTCAAGTTCACTAATCTTTTGATCTTTTCCTCAGAAATGTCTAATCTGCCATAAATCCTAGTCAGTATATTTTTCATCTTGGTCATTGTAGTTTATATATCTAAAAGTTCCATTAAAAAAATCTTCCTTACTTATCTTCCTTCCTTACTTAATCTTCTTCTACTTATCTTTTTGAACATATGTAATATTGTAATAACTGTTTCAATGTACTTGTTTGCTAATTCTAGCATTTGTGTTAGGTTGGGTTCAGTTTTGATTGGTTGAGTATTCTCATTTTGGCTTGTGTTTTCCTGCCTATTTGCATGCTTGATTGATTGCCAGACGTTGTGTTATTTACCTTGTTGGGAGCTGGATATTTCTGTATTCTGAGTATTGCATTGTGTGAATGTGCCACACTTCATCCATTTTACTCTTGGTGGGCATTTGGATAGTTTTCAATTTTTGGCATTTGTTAAGAGCCCTGCTGTGAATATTCTAGTACATGTGCTTTGGTGAATGAACATGTGTATGGATTTTCATTCAGTATGTATACCTGGGAATATAATTGCTGGGTCATAGGGTATTCATATGTTCAGCCTCAGTATATACTACCAAATAGTTTTATAAAACAGTTGTGCCAGTTTGTATTTCTACCAGGTGTGTATGCAAATTCTGCTTGCTCTCAGCTCACCAATACTTGGTATTTTTCCATGTTTATTAGAGCCACATTTTATTTTAATTTGCATTTGTCTAACTTATGAAATTGAGCATATTTTCATAAATATTTTTCCATTTAAATATGTCTTCTATTAGATTATCTCTCTAGGTTTTCTTAATATATTCTGGATATGAATCCTTTTTTGGATATGTCTATAGGAAATGTTGTCTCCTACTTCGTTACTTTTTCACTCAGTTTATCTTTTGAAGAGCACAGTTCTTAATTTTAATATAGTCTGGTTAACTTTTTTATCTTCTTAAATGGTTAGTACTTTTTGTGTTCTGTTTAGTAAATCTTTGCTCACTTTAGGACAAGATAGTCTGTCTAGTGTTTTGAAGCTGTCATTTCTATGTTTTTTCTCTCTGGTTGCTTTTAAGATCAACTCTGTCTTTCATGTGGATTTCACTTTATTCTACTCAGAATCATATATTTCTTAAAATCTGAAGAAATTTCAGCCACTTTTAATTATAGTTTTTCTCCATTCTTCTTGTTCTTTCCTTTTGCATCTCTGAGAAGTCTTTCTGTTAGACTGTTTTTCATGTCTCTGAAATTCTTGTTTTTTGTATTTTCTGTTATTTTTTCTCTCTGTGCTGTGTTCTGAGTAATTTCTTTAGTTTTTCTGGTTCCTTGATTATCTTCTGAGCTTTGTATAACTTTCTATTTAACCTATGCCAAATTTCTATTTTCATTTATTATATTTTTCATTTCTAGTAGTTTTATTTGGTTTTCTTTTACATGTGCCTGGTCAACTTTAATTGTTTTCTGTTATTTGTCCACCTTTCAGTACCCTTCTACTTTTTAAACATATGCATACTTATTTTATCCCATACCTGATAATTACAATAGTTGTACTCTTTCAGAGTTTATTTCTGCAGTTTGTTGTACTTCTGATTATTTCTCATATTAGCTTGTTTAATTGTGATTTTTTTTTTTAAACAAATTTATTTATTTATTTATTTATTTTTGGCTGCGTTGGGTCTTCGTTGCTGTGCACGGGCTTTCTCTAGTTGCGGTGAGTGGGGGCTACTCTTCGTTGTGGTGCGCGGGCTTCTCATTTTTGTGGCTTCTCTTGTTACGGAGCACGGGCTCTAGGCACGCAGGCTTCAGTAGTTGTGGCACGTGGGCTCAGTAGTTGTGGCTCGTGGGCTCTAGAGCTCAGGCTCAGTAGTTGTGGCGCACGGGCTTAGTTGCTCTGCGGCATGTGGGATCTTCCCAGGCCAGGGCTCGAACCTGTGTCCCTTGCATTGGCAGGCAGATTCTTAACCACTGCGCCACCAGGGAAGCCCAATTGTGATTTTTAAAAAAAATTATTTATTTATTTTTGGCTGCATTGGGTCTTTGTTGCTGTGCGCAGGCT
Organism: Balaenoptera ricei; assembly: GCF_028023285.1. Classification (NCBI taxonomy): domain Eukaryota; kingdom Metazoa; phylum Chordata; class Mammalia; order Artiodactyla; family Balaenopteridae; genus Balaenoptera; species Balaenoptera ricei. The sequence continues at coordinate 53,869,620 of NC_082639.1, forward strand.
TTCTCTAGTTGCGGTGTAATTGTGATTTTTGATTGCGATAAGCACCCTTGACTGAGCCCTCAATATTACTAGCAGGTCTCTTCTATTTCCTTTATCAGCTTTCTTTCTCATCCTTTGTAGTGGTTCTTTCAGGCATTCTCACTCTTCATAAACCTCTGCTCAGAAGTCTTTTCCATCATAGAAAACAAAAGCAAAGCAAAACAAATATTTATTGTGTACCTACTATGGACTGAACTCTGTTAGGCGCTGAACATTCAGAGGTCTAGAAGATAAACATATTTCTTCTCCTCTAGAATACTTGAAATCTGGAGGGGGAGCAGATGTAGATAAAAAGCATTCTAGATATAATTAGTTAATACTGTGAAAAGGAAAGTCAGTCAAAAAGTGGAATAGCAGGAGTAGTATTATAGTGGAAAGTCAACAAGACAACAAAGTTCATTTAGTATGAACAGTTTCACAATAATACTTAGAGTAAATATTAAGAGGAGACTAGATCTTAAAAGGATAAGGAATTAATCACTTTGTCAAGATAGGAGATTAGAACTATGTGTTTGGCAAGCCTCAGGATGAGCTGTGAGAGTTATGTGTTATTATATCGAATTTCAAACAAATTTAAATGTCTCCAAAGTGGAAATTTTGGCCTTATTTGTAGTGCCATATTCAGTTTTCAGGTATTTTTATTTTTATTTGGAATTAAATTCAAACTCTAATCTTGAGAGAAATTCATTGATAATAGAGATTTGCCATGTATTCGTTTTTTTTTTCCTGAACATCTTTATTGGAGTATAATTGCTTTACAATATTGTGTTAGTTTCTGCTCTATAACAAAGTGAATCAGCTATATGTATACATATATCCCCATATCCCCTCCCTCTGCGCCTCCCTCCCACCTTCCCTATCCCACCCCTCTAGGTGGTCACAAAGTACCAAGTTGATCTCCCTGTGCTATGCAGCTGCTTCCCACTAGCTATCTGTTTTACATTTGGTAGTGTATATATGTCCATGCCACTCTCTCACTTCGTCCCAGCTTACCCTCCTCACCTGCCATATCCTCAAGTCCATTCTCTTAGTCTGCGTCTTTATTCCTGTCCTGCCACTACGTTCATCCGAACCATTTCTTTAGATTCCATACATATGTGTTAGCATATGGTATTTGTTTTTTACTTTCTGACTTACTTCACTCTGTATGACACACTTTAGGTCCATCCACCTCACTACAAATAACTCAATTTCATTTCTTTTTATGGCTGAGTAATATTCCACTGTATATATGTGCCACATCTTTTTTTATTTAATTAAAAAAAATTTTTTTTCACATCTATATCGGAGTATAATTGCTTTACATTGTTGTGTTAGTTTCTGCTATATAGCAAAGTGAATCAGCTATACATATACGTATATCCCCATATCTCCTCCCTCTTGCGTCTGCCTCCCACCTTCCCTATCCCACCCCTCTAGGTGGTCACAGAGCACCAAGCTGATCTCCTTGTGCTATGTGGTTGCTTCCCACTAGATATCTGTTTTACATTTGGTAGTATATATAAGTCCATGCCACTCTCTCACTTCGTCCCAGCTTACCCTTCCCCCTCCCTGTGTCCTCAAGTCCATTCTCTACATCTGCGTCTTTATTCCTGTCTGCCCCAGGTTCTTCATAACCTTTTTTTTTTTTTTTTTTTTTTAGATTCCATATATATGTGTTAGCATATGGTATTTGTTTTTCTCTTTCTGACTTACTTCACTCTGTATGACAGACTCTAGGTCCATCGACCTCACTACAAATAACTCAATTTCATTTCTTTTTATGGCTGAGTAATATTCCATTGTATATATGTGCCACATCTTCTTTATCCATTCATCTGTTGATGGACACTTAGGTTGCTTCCATGTCCTGGCTATCGTAAATAGAGCTGCAATGAACATTGTGGTACATGACTCTTTTTGAGTTATGGTTTTCTCAGGGTATATTCCCAGTAGTGGGATTGCTGGGTCATAAGGAAGTTCTATTCTTAGTTTTTTAAGGAACCTCCATACTGTTCTCCATAGTGGCTGTATCAATTTACATTCCCACCAACAGTGTAGGAGGGTTCCCTTTTCTCCACACCCTCTCCAGCATTTATTGTTTGTAGATTTTTTTGATGATGGCCATTCTGACCGGTGTGAAGTGATACCACATAGTCGTTTTGATTTGCATTTCTCTAATGATTAGTGATGTTGAGCATCCTTTCATGTGTTTGTTGGCAATCTGTATATCTTCTTTGGAGAAATGTCTATTTAGGTCTTCTGCCCATTTTTGGATTGGGTTGTTTGTTTTTTTGATATTGAGCTGCATGAACTGCTTGTAAATTTTGGATATTAATCCTTTGTCTGTTGCTTCGTTTGTGAATATTTTCTCCCATTCTGAGGGTGGTCTTTTCGTCTTGTTTATGGTTTCCTTTGCTGTGCAAAAGCTTTTAAGTTTCATTAGGTCCCATTTGTTTATTTTTGTTTTTATTTCCGTTTCTCTAGGAGGTGGATCAAAAAGGATCTTACTGTGATTTATGTCATAGAGTGTTCTGCCTATGTTTTCTTCTAAGAGTTTGATACTGTCTGGCCTTACATTTAGGTCTTTAATCCATTTTGAGTTTATTTTTGTGTATGGTGTTAGGGAGTGTTCTAATTTCATTCTTTTACATGTAGCTGTCCACTTTTCCCAGCACCACTTATTGAAGAGGCTGTCTTTTCTCCATTGTATACTCTTGCCTCCTTTATCAAAGATAAGGTGACCATATGTGCGTGTGTTTATCTCTGGGCTTTCTATCCTGTTCCATTGATGTATATATCTGTTTTTGTGCCAGTACCATATTAACTTGATTACTGTAGCTTAGTAGTATAGTCTGAAGTCCGGGAGCCTGATTCCTCCAGCTCCGTTTTTCTTTCTCAAGATTGCTTTGGCTATTCGGAGTCTTTGTGTTTCCATACAAATTGTAAAATTTTTTGTTCTAGTTCTGTGAAAAATGCCATTGGCAGTTTGATAGGGATTGCATTGAATCTGTAGATTGCTTTGCGTAGTATAGCCTTTTTCACAATGTTGATTCTTCCAATCCAAGAACAAGGTATATCTCTCCATCTGTTTGTATCATCTTTAATTTCTTTCATCAGTGTCTTATAGTTTTCTGCATACAGGTCTTTTGTCTTCTTAGGTTTATTCCCAGGTATTTTATTCTTTTTGCTGCAATGGTAAATGGGAGTGTTTCCTTAATTTCTGTTTCAGATTTTTCATCATTACTGTATAGGAATGCAAGCGATTTCTGTGCATTAATTTTGTATCCTACTTTACCAAATTCATTGATTAGCTCTAGTAGGTTTCTGGTAGCATCTTTAGGATTCTCTATGTATAGTATCATGTCATCTGCAAACAATGACAGCTTTACTTCTTCTTTTCCGATTTGGATTCCATTTATTTCTTTTTCTTCTCTGATTGCCATGGCTAAGACTTCCAAAACTATATTGAATAATAGCAGTGAGAATGGGCAACCTTGTCTTCTTCCTGATCTAAGAGGAAATGCTTTCAGTTTTTCACCACTGAGAATGATGTTGGCTGTGGGCTTGTCACATATGGCCTTTATTATATTGAGGTAGGTTCCCTCTATGCCCATTTCTGGAGAGTTTTTATCTTAAATGGGTGTTGAATTTTGTCAGAAGCTTTTTCTGTATCTATTGAGATGATCATATGGTTTTTATCCTTCAATTTGTTAATATGGTGTATCACATTGATTGGTTTGCGTATATTGAAGGATCCTTGCATTCCTGGGATAAACCCCACTTGATCATGGTGTATGATCCTTTTAATGTGCTGTTGGATTCTGTTTGCTAGAATTTTGTTGAAGATTTTTGCATCTATGTTCATCAGTGATATTGGCCTGTAGTTTTCTTTTTTTGTGACATCTTTGTCTGGTTTTGGTATCAGGGTGATGGTGGCATAGTAGAATGAGTTTGGAGTGTTCCTCCCTCTGCTATATTTTGGAAGAGTTTGAGAGGGATAGGTGTTAGCTCTTCTCTAAGTGTTTGATAGATTTCACCTGTGAAGCCATCTGGTCCTGGGCTTTTGTTTGTTGGAACATTTTTAATCACAGTTTCAATTTCAGTGCTTCTGGTTGGTCTGTTTATACTTTCTATTTCTTCCTTGTTCAGTCTGGGAAGGTTGTGCTTTTCTAAGAATTTGTCCATTTCTTCCAGCTTGTCCATTTTATTGGCATGTAGTTGCTTGTAGTAATCTATCATGATCCTTTATGTTTCTGCAGTGTCAATTGTTACTTCTCCTTTTTCATTTCTAATTCAATTGATTTGGGTCTTCTCCCTTTTTTTCTTGATGAGTCTGGCTGATGGTTTATCAATTTTGTTTATCTTCTCAAAGAACCAGCTTTTAGTTTTATTGATCTTTGCTATTGTTTCCTTCATTTCTTTTTCATTTATTTCTGATCTGATCTTTATGATTCCTTTCCTTCTGCTAACTTTGGGTTTTTTTGTTCTTCTTTCTCTAATTGCTTTAGGTGTAAGGTTAGGTTGTTTATTTTAGATGTTTCTTGTTTCTTAAGGTAAGATTGTATTGCTATAAACTTCGCTCTTACAACTGCCTTTGCTGCATCCCATAGGTTTTGGGTCGTCGTGTTTTCATTGTCATTTGTTTCTAGGTATTTTTTGATTTCCCCTTTGATTTCTTCAGTGATCACTTCGTTATTAAGTAGTGTATTGTGTAGCCTCCATGTATTTGTATATTTTACAGATTTTTTTTCTGTAATTGATATCTAGTCTCATAGCGTTGTGGTTGGAAAAGATACTTGATACGATTTCAATTTTCTTAAATTTACCAAGGCTTGATTTGTGACCCAAGATATGATCTATCCTGGAGAATGTTCTATGAGCACTTGAGAAGAAAGTGTATTCTGTTGTTTTTGGATGGACTGTTCTATAAATATCAATTAAGTCCATCTTGTTTAATGTATCATTTGAAGCTTGTGTTTCCATATTTATTTTCATTTTGGATGATCTGTCCATTGGTGAAAGGGGGGTGTTAAAGTCCCCTACTATGATTGTGTTACTGTCCATTTCCTCTTTTATGGCTGTTAGCAGTTGCCTTATGTATTGAGGTGCTCCTATGTTGGGTGCATAAATATTTACAATTGTTATACCTTCCTCTTGGATCGATCCCTTGATCATTATATAGTGTCCTTTGTCTCTTTTAATAGTCTTTATTTTAAAGTCTATTTTGTCTGATATGAGAATTGCTACCCCAGCTTTCTTTTGATTTCCATTTGCATGGAATATCTTTTTACATCTCCTTACTTTCTGTCTGCATGTGTCCCTAGGTCTGAAGTGGGTCTCTTGTAGACAGCATATATATTGGTCTTGTTTTTGTATCCATTCAGCCAGTCTGTGCCTTTTGGTTGGAGCATTTAGTCCATTTACATTTAAGGTACATTTACATTTACATTTATCAATATGTATGTTCCTGTTACCATTTTCTTAATTGTTTTCAGGTTGTTTTTGTAAGTCTTTTCCTTCTCTTGTGTTTCCTGCCTAGAGAAGTTCCTTTACCGTTTGTTGTCAAGCTGGTTTGGTGGTGCTGAATTCTCTTAGCCTTTGCTTGTCTGTAAAGGTTGTAATTTCTCCATCAAATCTGAATGAGATCCTTGTGGGGTAATCTTGGTTGTAGGTTTTTCCCTTTCATCACTTTAAATATGTCCTGCCACTCCCTTCTGCTTGCAGAGTTTCTGGTGAAAGATCAGCTGTTAACCTTATGTGGATTCCCTTGTATGTTATTTGTTGCTTTCCCCAGCTGCTTTTAATAGTTTTTCTTTGTATTTAGTTTTTGATAGTTTGATTAATATATGTCTTGCTGTGTTTTTCCTTGTATTTATCCTGTGTGGGACTCTCTGCGCTTCCTGGACTTGGGTGGCTATTTCCATTCCCATGTTAGGGAAGCTTTCAACTGTAATCTCTTCAAATATTTTCTCAGACCCTTTCTTTTTCTCTTCGTCTTCTGGGAGCTCTATAATTCGAATGTTGGTGTGTTTATTGTTGTCCCAGGGGTCTCTGAGACTGTCCTCAATTCTTTTCATTTGTTTTTCTTTATTCTGCTCTGTGGCAGTTATTTCCATTATTTTATCTTCCAGGTCACTTATCTGTTCTTCTGCCTCAGTTATTCTGCTATTGATTCCTTCTAGAGAATTTTTAATTTCATTTACTGTGTTGTTCATCACTGTTTGCTTGCTCTTTAGGTCTTCTAGGTCCTTGTTAAACGTTTCTTATATTTTCTCCATTCTATTTCCAAGGTTTTGGATCATCTTTACTATCATTATTCTGAATTCTTTTTCAGTTAGACTGCCTGTTTCCTCTTCATTTGTTTGGTCTGGTGGGTTTTTACCTTGCTCCTTCATCTGCTGTGTATTTCTGTCTTCTCATTTTGTTTAACTTACTGTGTTTGGGGTCTCCTCTTCACAGGCTGTGGGTTCTTTGTTCCTGTTGTTTTTGGTGTCTGCCCCCAATGGGTGAGGTTGGTTCAATGTGTTGTGTATGCTTCCTGGTGGAGGGGACTGGTGCCTGTGTTCTGGTAGGTGGGCCTGGATCTTCTGGTGGGCAGGGCTGTGTCTGGTGGTGTGTTTTGGCATGTCTGTGAACTTAGTATGAGTTTAGGCAGCCCTTATGCTAATGCGTGTGGTTGTTTTTTTGTCTTGCTAGTTGTTTGGCATGGGGAGTCCAGCACTGGAGCTTGCTGGCCATTGGGTGGATCTGGGTCTTAGCGTTGAGGCGGAGATCTCTGGGAGAGCTCTCACCAATTGATATTACGTGGGGCTGGGAGGTCTCTGGTGGTCCAATGTCCTGGACTTGGCTCTCCCACCTTGGAGGCTCAGGCCTGACATCCGGCTGGAGCACCAAGACCCTGCCAGCCCCATGGCTTGAAAGAAAAGGAAGAAAAAAAAGGGGAAAAGAAAAAAACCAGTTAGAATCCCAAACCAAATGGTAAAAGCAAAACTGACAAAATCACACAAAGTAACGTACACACACACACTCATAAAAAGAAATAATAATAAAAAAAAGAACAGTCAGAACCCTAGGACAAATGGTAAAAGCAAACCTAAAGAGACAAAACCACACAAAGAAACATGCATACACAGTCACAAAAAGAGAAACAAGGGGGAAAAATAAATAAAAAAGAAATTAAAAAAAGAAGAGAGCAACCAAACCAATAAACAAATTCACCAGTGATAACAAGCGCTAAAAACTAAACTGAGAGAAACATAAAAACCAGAAACAAATCAGACGCAGAAAGCAAACCCCAAGTCTATAGTTGCTCCCAAAGTCCACTGCCTCAATTTTGGGAACATTCGTTGTCTATTCAGGTATTTCACAGATGCAGGGTTCATCAGCTTGACTGTGGGGATTTAATCTGCTGCTCCTGAGGCTGCACAGAGAAATTTCCCTTTCTCTTCTTTGTTCGCACAGCTCCTGGGGTTCAGCTGTGGTTTTGGCCCCGCCTCTGCGTGTAGGTCACCCTCAGGCATCTGTTCCCTGCCCAGACAGGAGGGAGTTGAAGCAGTGACTGATTAGGGGTCTCTTGCTCACTCAGGCCAGGGAGAAAGAGGGTACAATAGTCATAATTGGAATGCGGGGCAAGCCTGCGGCGGCACAGGCTGGCATGACATTGCAACAGCCTGAGGCGCACCGTGTGTTCTCCCGGGGAGGTTGTCCTTAGATCTTGGGACCCAGGCAGTGGTCGGCTGCACAGGCTCCCGGGGGGGTGTGGGTAGTAACCTGTGCTTGCACACAGGATTTTTGGTGGCAGCGGTGGCAGCGTAGCATTCCGTGCCCGTCTCTGGGGTCCAGGCTGATAGCCGCAGCTTGTGCCCGTCTCTGGAGCTTGCTTAGGTGGTACTCTGCCTTCTGTGGGCACATGGGGAAGGAGTCCTCTCTCCTCATGCACCCCGAAACAATGGTCTCTTGTCTCTTCAGCAGGTCCAAAGTATTTCCTGGACTCCCTCCCGGCTAGCTGTGGCGCACTGGCCTCCTTCTGGCTGTCTTCTCGCAGCCAACCCCAGTCCTCTCCCTGGGGTCTGTGCTCTGAGCCCGAGCCTCAGCTCCCAGCCCCCACCCGCCCTGGCGGGTGAGCAGACAAGCCTCTCGGGCTGGTGAGTGCTGGTTGGCAGTGATCCTCTGTGAGGGAATCTCTCCACTTTGCCCTCTGCACCCCTGTTGCTGCGCTCTCCTCCATGGCTCTGAAGCTTCCCCCATCGTAACCCCCCCGTTTCCGCCAGTGAAGGGGCTTCCTAGTGTGTGGAGACTTTTCCTCCTTCACAGCTTCCTCCCAGAGGGGCAGGTCCTGTCCCTATTCTTTTGTCTCTGTGTTTTCTTTCTTCTTTTGCCCTTCCCAGGTACGTGGGGATTTTCTTGCCTTTTGGGAAATCTGAGATCTTCTGCCAGCGTTCAGTAGGTGTTCTGTAGGAGTTGTTCCACATGTAGATGTATTTTTGATGTATTTGTGGGGAGGAAGGTGATCTCCACGTCTTACTCCTCTGCCATCTTGAAGGTCTCCCCGGCATGTATGCTTTTCATTACCACTGACACTATATGCTACAACTTAGCTCCATTAAGCTGAATATTATGAAGTTTGGGTGACTGTAATTTTTTTCAGAATGAGCTTGAAAAGGGATAGGTGCAGGAAAGATGAGGAATAAAAGCATGATAACACTGCTTTAACATCCTTTAGAAGGGCATTGGAAATTAAACTCCTTGGAATTGAGAGTTACGAGCGGATTTATCTACCTATGCATCCACCCACCCAAGCCAGCCAACATTTATTAGGATCTATTTGTGCTAGGCACTGTGCTTCATTCTGAGGTTGAAAAGATGACTAAGACTTTCTGTCTGGAAGAATCAAGAAATGTTAGTTCATTTTGAGCACTAGTGTTTTGTAAATTATTGGGCAAATAGTGACCATAGTTTTCACATAGAAATTGCATAAGAGATAATCAATTTGGAAAAGCCTTTAAAAATGATATATGTGGGTCACAACAATTTAAAAATATATATACTTCAACATGAAAGGATACAAATATATTTAAGAATTTTATATTCTTACTGTTTAGCTTGTTAGTTTTGATTTTATAATTTGAGTATAAATATTCATGATAATAAATACAATGTGCACATTTTATTTGATTTTAAGAACTAGTTATGTGATTACATACATTTTTACATATTGATAAATCATGATATTTTATTTGCAAATCTCATTTTAGAGAGCACTGATATCTATATCCTGAGCCAAATGAGGCAATAAGAAAATATATTTTTATATTATGTCCTCATAAGAGAGTTGATTATATTCGGAATATAGGATATTATTATTAATAACAGTAGTACTGATAATACCTTATATTAGTTAGCACCAGAATGTACAGAACATTTCAGCATTCATTCTCATTTGATTTTCATAACAGCCTGAATAGGAGGAATATGAGACTTATCTTCATTTAAATAGAAAAAAAAGAATTAGAAAGATTGTGCTGTGCTCTATATGGAGAGTAATGGGATTATAGTACCATTATTAACATTTCTTTGCATTTATTTATAGTTTATATTTTTATTTTGTAGATGAAAATGAACTGTTACCTGTAAGCTCAGGATGTACAGTAGAAGATCATGTGATTGCGGGAAGTGTAGAAGAGTTTCGTAAAGACTTCATTTCAAGAATATGGCTTACCTACAGGGAAGAGTTTCCTCCAATAGAAGGCTCAGCTTTGACAACAGACTGTGGTTGGGGCTGTACACTAAGAACTGGCCAGATGCTGTTGGCTCAAGGACTCGTACTACACTTCCTTGGTAGAGGTAAATCAAATCTCTGGTTTTGGGGGGTTTTGTTATTGTTACTGTTTTTTAAATTTGAACTCTAGCTTGCAAACTGAATAAAATTCCCTGATGTTAATTTCCTGAGTCCCATATGTCTTCTAAAGTTGTAACTAATCTAGCATGTAACATCTTTGTTGGACTGGGCCATTCACCTTTCAAACATACAGGTTAAACATAAGTATTATTCATGACTACCACTATGAGTTAATTAAGTTCAAATTTTAGTAGTCTTTGGATTTTTTGTTGCTGTTATCATTTAGTTCTTTTTGATTGAACTCTGGATTATCTCCAGTTCAGTAAATTCTGGGCAGGTCAACAGCAGTGACTTTGAGCAGAAAATTATTGAGCAGTTAATGTTTTTTTTTTTTTTTAATGTCTGAAACATTTATATTAACATATTTCCATACATATTTCCATACAAATACAAATATAAGATTTTTAGAAATTTCATGTAATGTCTGAAACATTTATATTAACATATTTCCATACAAATAACCCAATGAAAGTTTAGTATTAGTTGTTTTGTTTGTTTGTTTTTTTATACTGCAGGTTCTTATTAGGCATCAATTTTATACACATCAGTGTATACATGTCAATCCCAATCGTGCAATTCAGCACACCACCATCCCCACCCTACCGCAGTTTTCCCCCCTTGGTGTCCATATGTCCATTCTCTACATCTGTGTCTCAACTTCTGCCCTGCAAACCGGCTCATCTGTACCATTTTTCTAGGTTCCACATACATGCATTAATATACAATATTTGTTTTTCTCTTTCTGACTTACTTCACTCTGTATGACAGTCTCTAGATCCATCCACTTATCAACAAATGACTCAATTTCGTTCCTTTTATGGCTGAGTAATATTCCATTGTATATATGTACCACATCTTCTTTATCCGTTCGTCTGTTGATGGGCATTTAGGTTGCTTCCATGACCTGGCTATTGTAAATAGTGCTGCAATGAACATTGGGGTGCATGTGTCTTTTTGAATTACAGTTTTCTCTGGGTATATGCCCAGTAGTGGGATTGCTGGGTCATATGGTAATTCTATTTTTAGTTTTTTAAGGAACCTCCATATTGTTCTCCATAGTGGCTGTATCAATTTACATTCCCACCAACAGTGCAAGAGGGTTCCCTTTTCTCCACACCCTCTCCAGCATTTGTTGTTTGTAGATTTTCTGATGATGCCCATTCTAACAGGAGTGAGGCGATACCTCATTGTAGTTTTGATTTGCATTTCTCTAATAATTAGTGATGTTGAGCATCTTTTCATGTACTTCGTGGCGGTCTGTATGTCTTCTTTGGAGAAATGTCTATTTAGGTCTTCTGCCCATTTTTGGATTGGGGTGTTTGTTTCTTTAATATTGAGCTGAATGAGCTGTTTATATATTTTGGAGATTAATCCTTTGTCCGTTGATTCGTGTGCAAATATTTTCTCCCATTCTGAGGGTTGTCTTTTCGTCTTGTTTATGGTTTCCTTTGCTGTGCAAAAGCTTTGAAGTTTCATTAAGTCCCATTTGTTTATTTTTGTTTTTATTTCCATTACTCTAGGAGGTGGATCAAAAAAGATCTTGCTGTGATTTATGTCAAAGAGTGTTCTTCCTATGTTTTCCTCTAAGAGTTTTATAGTGTCCAGTCTTATATTTAGGTCTCGAATCCATTTTGAGTTTATTTTTGTGTATGGTGTTAGGGAGTATTCTAATTTCATTCTTTTACATGTAGCTGTCCAGTTTTCCCATCACCACTTATTGAAGAGACTGTCTTTTCTCCATTGTATATCTTTGCCTCCTTTGTCACAGATTAGTTGACCATAGGTGCGTGGGTTAATCTCTGGGCTTTCTATCTTGTTCCATTGATCTATGTTTCTGTTTTTGTGCCAGTACCATATTGTCTTGATTACTGTAGCTTTGTAGTATAGTCTGAAGTCAGGGAGTCTGATTCCTCCAGCTCCATTTTTTGCCTCAAGATTGCTTTGGCTATTCGGGGTCTTTTGTGTCTCCATACAAATTTTAAGATGATTTGTTCTAGCTCCATAAAAAATGCCATTGGTAATTTGATAGGGATTGCATTGAATCTGTAGATTGCTTTGGGTAGTATACTCATTTTCACAATGTTGATTCTTCCAATCCAAGAACATGGTATATCTCTCCATCTGTTGGTATCATCTTTAATTTCTTTCATCAGTGTCTTATAGTTTTCTGCATACAGGTCTTTTGTCTCCCTAGGTAGGTTTATTCCTAGGTATTTTATTCTTTTTGTTGCAATGGTAAATGGGAGTGTTTCCATAATTTCTCTTTCAGCTTTTTCATCATTAGTGTATAGGAATGCAAGAGATTTCTGTGCATTAATTTTGTATCCTGCAACTTTACCATATTCATTAATTAGCTCTAGCAGTTTTCTGGTGGCAGTTTTAGGATTCTCTATGTATAGTATCATGTCATCCGCAAACAGTGACAGTTTTACTTCTTCTTTTCCAATTTGTATTCCTTTTATTTCTTTTTCTTCTCTGATTGCCGTGGCTAGGACTTCCAGAACTATGTTGAATAATAGTGGTGAGAGTGGACATCCTTGTCTCGTTCCTGATCTTAGAGGAAATGCTTTCACTTTTTCACCATTGAGAATGATGTTTGCTGTGGGTTTGTCATATATGGCCTTTATTATGTTGAAGTAGGTTCCCTCTACGCCCACTTTCTGGAGAGTTTTTATCATAAATGGGTGTTGAATTTTGTCAAAAGCTTTTTCTGCATCTATTGAGATGATCATATGGTTTTTCTTCTTCAATTTGTTAATATGGTGTATCACATTGATTGATTTGCGTATATTGAGGAATCCTTGCATCCCTGGGATAAATCCCACTTGATCGTGGTGTATGATCCTTTTAATGTGTTGTTGGATTCTGTTTGCTAGTATTTTGTTGAGGATTTTTTCATCTATATTCATCAGTGATATTGGTCTGTAATTTTCTTTTTTTGTAGTGTCTTTGTCTGGTTTTGGTATCAGGGTGATGGTGGCCTCATAGAATGAGTTTGGGAGTGTTCCTTCCTCTGCAATTTTTTGGAAGAGTTTGAGAAGGATAGGTGTTAGCTCTTCTCTAAATGTTTGATAGAATTCGGCTGTGAAGCCATCTGGTCCTGGACTTTTGTTTGTTGGAAGATTTTTTTTTTTTTTTTTTTTTTTAATGTCTGAAACATTTATATTAACATATTTCCATACAAATAACCCAATGAAAGTTTAGTATTAGTTGTTTTGTTTGTTTTTTTATACTGCAGGTTCTTATTAGGCATCAGTTTTATACACATCAGTGTATACATGTCAATCCCAATCGCCCAATTCAGCACACCACCATCCCCACCCCACCGCAGTTTTCCCCCCTTGGTGTCCATATGTCCATTCTCTACATCTGTGTCTCAACTTCTGCCCTGCAAACTGGCTCATCTGTACCATTTTTCTAGGTTCCGCATACATGCATTAATATACGATATTTGTTTTTCTCTTTCTGACTTACTTCACTCTGTATGACAGTCTCTAGATCCATCCACATCTCAACAAATGACTCAATTTCGTTCCTTTTTATGGCTGAGTAATATTCCATTGTATATATGTACCACATCTTCTTTATCCATTCGTCTGTTGATGGGCATTTAGGTTGCTTCCATGACCTGGCTATTGTAAATAGTGCTGCAATGAACATTCGGGTGCATGTGTCTTTTTGAATTACGGTTTTCTCTGGGTATATGCCCAGTAGTGGGATTGCTGGGTCATATGGTAATTCTATTTTTAGTTTTTTAAGGAACCTCCATATTGTTCTCCATAGTGGCTGTATCAATTTACATTCCCACCAACAGTGCAAGAGGGTTCCCTTTTCACCACACCCTCTCCAGCATTTGTTGTTTGTAGATTTTCTGATGATGCCCATTCTAACAGGAGTGAGGTGATACCTCATTGTAGTTTTGATTTGCATTTCTCTAATAATTAGTGATGTTGAGCATCTTTTCATGTGCTTCGTGGCCATCTGTATGTCTTCTTTGGAGAAATGTCTATTTAGGTCTTCTGCCCATTTTTGGATTGGGGTGTTTGTTTCTTTGATATTGAGCTGAATGAGCTGTTTATATATTTTGGAGATTAATCCTTTGTCCGTTGATTCATTTGCAAATATTTTCTCCCATTCTGAGCGTTGTCTTTTCGTCTTGTTTATGGTTTCCTTTGCTGTGCAAAAGCTTTGAAGTTTCATTAGGTCCCACTTGTTTATTTTTGTTTTTATTTCCATTACTCTAGGAGGTGGATCAAAAAAGATCTTGCTGTGATTTATGTCAAAGAGTGTTCTTCCTATGTTTTCCTCTAAGAGTTTTATAGTGTCCAGTCTTATATTTAGGTCTCTAATCCATTTTGAGTTTATTTTTGTGTATGGTGTTAGGGAGTATTCTAATTTCATTCTTTTACATGTAGCTGTCCAGTTTTCCCAGCACCACTTATTGAAGAGACTGTCTTTTCTCCATTGTATATCTTTGCCTCCTTTGTCATAGATTAGTTGACCATAGGTGCGTGGGTTAATGTCTGGGCTTTCTATCTTGTTCCATTGATCTATGTTTCTGTTTTTGTGCCAGTACCATATTGTCTTGATTACTGTAGCTTTGTAGTATAGTCTGAAGTCAGGGAGTCTGATCCCTCCAGCTCCATTTTTTTGCCTCAAGACTGCTTTGCCTATTCGGGGTCTTTTGTGTCTCCATACAAATTTTAAGATGATTTGTTCTAGCTCAGTAAAAAATGCCATTGGTAATTTGATAGGGATTGCATTGAATCTGTAGATTGCTTTGGGTAGTATACTCATTTTCACAATGTTGATTCTTCCAATCCAAGAACATGGTATATCTCTCCATCTGTTGGTATCATCTTTAATTTCTTTCATCAGTGTCTTATAGTTTTCTGCATACAGGTCTTTTGTCTCCCTAGGTAGGTTTATTCCTAGGTATTTTATTCTTTTTGTTGCAATGGTAAATGGGAGTGTTTCCATAATTTCTCTTTCAGATTTTTCATCATTAGTGTATAGGAATGCAAGAGATTTCTGTGCATTAATTTTGTATCCTGCAACTTTACCATATTCATTAATTAGCTCTAGCAGTTTTCTGGTGGCAGTTTTAGGATTCTCTATGTATAGTATCATGTCATCCGCAAACAGTGACAGTTTTACTTCTTCTTTTCCAATTTGTATTCCTTTTATTTCTTTTTCTTCTCTGATTGCCGTGGCTAGGACTTCCAAAACTATGTTGAATAATAGTGGTGAGAGTGGACATCCTTGTCTCGTTCCTGATCTTAGAGGAAATGCTTTCAGTTTTTCACCATTGAGAATGATGTTTGCCGTGGGTTTGTCATATATGGCCTTTATTATGTTGAGGTAGGTTCCCTCTATGCCCACTTTCTGGAGAGTTTTTATCAGAAATGGGTGTTGAATTTTGTCAAAAGCTTTTTCTGCATCTATTGAGATGATCATATGGTTTTTATTCTTCAATTTGTTAATATGGTGTATCACATTGATTGATTTGCGTATATTGAAGAATCCTTGCATCCCTGGGATAAATCCCACTTGATCGTGGTGTATGATCCTTTTAATGTGTTGTTGGATTCTCTTTGCTAGTATTTTGTTGAGGATTTTTGCATCTATATTCATCAGTGATATTGGTCTGTAATTTTCTTTTTTTGTAGTGTCTTTGTCTGGTTTTGGTATCAGGGTGATGGTGGCCTCATAGAATGAGTTTGGGAGTGTTCCTTCCTCTGCAATTTTTTGGAAGAGTTTGAGAAGGATGGGTGTTAGCTCTTCTCTAAATGTTTGATAGAATTCACCTGTGAAGCCGTCTGGTCCTGGACTTTTGTTTGTTGGAAGATTTTTAATCACAGTTTCAATTTCATTACTTGTGATTGGTCTGTTCATATTTTCTATTTCTTCCTGGTTCAGTCTTGGAAGGTTATACCTTTCTAAGAATTTGTCCATTTCTTCCAGGTTGTCCATTTTATTGGCATAAAGTTGCTTGTAGTAGTCTCTTAGGATGCTTTGTATTTCTGCAGTGTCTGTTGTAACTTCTCCTTTTTCATTTCTGATTTTATTGATTTGAGTCCTCTCCCTCTTTTTCTTGATGAGTCTGGCTAATGGCTTATCAATTTTGTTTATCTTCTCAAAGAACCAACTTTTAGTTTTATTGATCTTTGCTATTGTTTTCTTTGTTTCTATTTCTTTTATTTCTGCTCTGATCTTTATGATTTCTTTCCTTCTGCTAACTTTGGGTTTTGTTTGTTCTTCTTTCTCTAGTTTCTTTAAGTGTAAGGTTAGATTGTTTACTTGAGCTTTTTCTTGTTTCTTTAGGTAGGCTTGTATAGCTATAAACTTCCCTCTTAGAACTGCTTTTGCTGCATCCCATAGGTTTTGGGTCGTTGTGTTTTCATTGTCATTTGTCTCTAGGTATTTTTTGATTTCCTCTTTGATTTCTTCAGTGATCTCTTGGTTATTTAGTAACGTATTGTTTAGCCTCCATGTGTTTGTCCTTTTTACGTTTTTTTCCCTGTAATTCATTTCTAATCTCATAGCATTGTGGTCAGAAAAGATGCTTGATATGATTTCAATTTTCTTAAATTTACTGAGGCTTGATTTGTGACCCAAGATGTGATCTATCTTGGAGAATGTTCCGTGCGCACTTGAGAAGAACGTGTAATCTGCTGTTTTTGGATGGAATGTCCGATATATATCAATTAAATCTATCTGGTCTATTGTGTCATTTAAAGCTTCTGTTTCCTTATTTATTTTCATTTTGGATGATCTGTCCATTGGTGTAAGTGAGGTGTTAAAGTCCCCCACTATTATTGTGTTACTGTCGATTTCCTCTTTTATAGCTGTTAGCAGTTGCCTTATGTATTGAGGTGCTCCTATGTTGGGTGCATATATATTTATAATTGTTATATCTTCTTCTTGGATTGATCCCTGGATCATTATGTAGTGTCCTTCCTTGTCTCTTGTAACATTCTTTATTTTAAAGTCTATTTTATCTGATATGAGTATAGCTACTCCAGCTTTCTTTTGATTTCCATTTGCATGGAATATCTTTTTCCATCCCCTCACTTTCAGTCTGTATGTGTCCCTAGGTCTAAAGTGGGTCTCTTGTAGACAGCATATATATGGGTCTTGTTTTTGTATCCATTCAGCCAGTCTATGTCTTTTGGTTGGGGCATTTAATCCATTCACGTTTAAGGTAATAATCGATATGTATGTTCCTATGACCATTTTCTGAATTGTTTTGGGTTTGTTTTTGTAGGTCCTTTTCTTCTCTTGTGTTTCCCACTTAGAGAAGTTCCTTTAGCATTTGTTGTAGAGCTGGTTTGGTGGTGCTGAATTCTCTTAGCTTTTGCTTGTCTGTAAAGCTTTTGATTTCTCCATCAAATCTAAATGAGATCCTTGCCGGGTAGAGTAATCTTGGTTGTAGGTTCTTCCCTTTCATCACTTTAAGTATATCCTGCCACTCCCTTCTGGCTTGCAGAGTTTCTGCTGAGAAATCAGCTGTTAACCTTATGGGAGTTCCCTTGTATGTTATTTGTCGTTTTTCCCTTGCTGCTTTCAATAATTTTTCTTTGTCTTTAATTTTTGCCACTTTGATTACTATGTGTCTTGGTATGTTTCTCCTTGGGTTTATCCTGTATGGGACTCTCTGCACTTCCTGGACTTGCTTGGCTATTTCCTTTCCCATGTTAGGGAAGTTTTCGACTATAATCTCTTCAAATATTTTCTCTGGTCCTTTCTCTCTCTCTTCACCTTCTGGGACCCCTATAATGTGAATGTTGTTGCGTTTAATGTTGTCCCAGAGGTCTCTTAGGCTGTCTTCATTTCTTTTCATTCTTTTCTCTTTAGTCTGTTCCGCAGCAGTGAATTCCACCATTCTGTCTTCCAGGTCACTTATCCGTTCTTCTGCCTCAGTTATTCTGCTATTGATTCCTTCTAGTGTAGTTTTCATTTCAGTTATTGTATTGGTCATCTCTGTTTGTTTATTCTTTAATTCTTCTAGGTCTTTGTTAATCATTTCTTGCATCTTCTTGATCTTTGCCTCCATTCTTATTCCGAGGTCCTGGATCATCTTCACTATCATTATTCTGAATTCTTTTTCTGGAAGGTTGCCTATCTCCACTTCATTTAGTTGTTTTTCTGGGGGTTTTTCTTGTTCCTTCATCTGGTACATAGCCCTCTGCCTTTTCATCTTGTCTATCTTTCTGTAACTGTGGTTTTTGGTCCACAGGCTGCAGGATTGTAGTTTTTCTTGCTTCTGCTGTCTGCCCTCTGGTGGTTGAGGCTATCTAAGAGGCTTGATGGGAGGCTCTAGTGGTGGGTAGAGCTGACTGTTGCTCGAGCAGTTAATGTTTTTACATTATTTAAATCTTTTTTTTTTTTTAATTTTTTTTTATTTGTTTATTTATTTATGGCTTGTGTTGGGTCTTCGTTTCTGTGCGAGGGCTTTC
Source organism: Balaenoptera ricei (assembly GCF_028023285.1). Taxonomy (NCBI): domain Eukaryota; kingdom Metazoa; phylum Chordata; class Mammalia; order Artiodactyla; family Balaenopteridae; genus Balaenoptera; species Balaenoptera ricei. The sequence goes on from NC_082639.1 coordinate 53,887,998, forward strand.
TCTAGTTGCGGCGAGCGGGGGCCACTCTTCATCGCGGTGCGCGGACCGCTCACTGTCGTGGCCTCTCTTGTTGCGGAGCACAGGCTCCAGACGCGCAGGCTCAGTAATTGTGGCTCACGGGCCTAGCTGCTCCGCGGCATGTGGGATCTTCCCAGACCAGGGCTCGAACCTGTGTCCCCTGCATTGGCAGGCAGATTCTCAACCACTGCGCCACCAGGGAAGCCCTACATTATTTAAATCTTAAGAAATTTTACAGTTTTATGCTTTAAAATTATTTTTATCTTTATAAATGTGATTATAATCAGTTAAATTGATTAGGGCATTTTCTTAATAAGGTCATCATGCTTAGACTTTTAGACTCTCAGAAATGTCATTGATACTAACTTACATATATTTTTTCCAATGTGCCACCTTTCTTACCATTTCTATTAGTTCGTTTTTATATAATGTGTATATTTGTTGGAGGATTTTAGTTTACCATTATAGGCTATCATATCTGGTTATTAGTAAGTGTCGTTTTATTTTTTTAAGTGTCAGACAGTTTTCTTCAGTGCATGGCAAATATTTAATAACCTTTCTGTAGAGATTATAATTATTTTTTTTAATATTTATTTATTTATTTGTTTATTTTTGGCTGTGTTGGGTTTTCGTTTCTGTGCGAGGGCTTTCTCTAGCTGCGGCGAGCGGGGGCCACTCTTCATCACGGTGCACTGGCCTCTTACTGTCGCGGCCTCTCCCGTTGCGGAGCACAGGCTCCAGACGTGCAGGCTCAGTAGTTGTGGCTCACGGGCCTAGTTGCTCCGCGGCATGTGGGATATTCCCCGACTGGGGCACGAACCCGTGTCCCCTGCATTGGCAGGCGGATTCTTAACCACTGTGCCACCAGGGAAGCCCTGTAGGGATTATTGATGAGATCATTTGGAGAGAATGTTTATTCAAGAGCAGTGTGGATATTGCAAGGAAAAGGAATTTTTTAGCTTTTTCTGGGATGATTTATTTATAGTCTCATGCAGTCATGGACAAGAATTGGAATACTTTTCACACTCCTGACTAGGTCTCTGAATCTGTGACTCATTTTGTTAGCTTGAAATTACGTGAATTTTTGGGGACTGTTGTGTTATTGAAAACAGTGAGGTAGTGATATAATTGATTTGGGGGGGAATCTTTGATCTCTAATGACTTCATTTATTAACTTCATTTACTAGAGAATTGATGTTATTCCCTAAATAATAAAGTTATTTTGAAAGGACTGTATGAGAAAAAAAACACCTTGCAAAGAAGTATTAAACTTCCATGGTCAAACTTCTATTTTAACATATAACCAAAACAAAATCCACTTTCTGAAGTTAAACTCTCATAAATACTATCATTGTTAGTGAATATGTTTATTGTGCCTTTGGGTAGTCAAGACTGGATGTCTGGTGAGCAGTACTGGTAATGGAATACAAAAGTCTTTATGCCACCTTAGCACTGTCAAAAAAAAGAAAAGAAAGAAAAACATATTCCAGAATTGTCCATTTGTACCTAAGTTTACTATTTTTTCTCTTTCATTTCGGTAATTTTTTCCTGATTATATGTAATATATACCCATTTAAAAAACTTTAGAAACTACAGAAAAGTCCGGAGAATAATATTTCAACTCAAAAGTAAACATCATTGGCATATTGGCATGTTTCCTCTGCTTGTACCTTTATTTGTTTTTTTACACAGCTATATTTAGATATAATCAACATACCATAATTTCATTCATTTAAAGTGAACAACAATTCAGTGGTTTTTAGTATATTTACAGAGTTCTACAATTATCCCCATAATCTAATTTTAGGACATTTTCATCTTCCCCCAAAGAAACCTCATACCCATTAGCTGTCATTCCCAATACCCCTCCTTCCCTATAGGCAGCCATTAATCTACTTTCTGTCACTATAAATTTGCCTATTTCTGACTTTGCTATTTTAGTTTAGTAACCCATATGACTTTAAATGCTACATACTTATTTTAGTAGAATTGTTAAAGTCTAACTATTTAAAAGATCTGAACACCTTGCTTTGGAACTGCTATAGCTTGGACCTGGCCTGATGCTTTGAACATTGAAAATTCAGACTCTGAATCATGGACTTCCAACACTGTAAAAAAATTTACTGCATCATTCGAAACATCGCTTTCAGTGGAAAGAGAACTCAAAACAATTTCTCTGAAGGAAACAATCAGGAGATATTCTGATGATCGTGAAATGCAAAATGAAATTTATCACAGGAAAATCATCTCTTGGTTTGGTGATTCCCGCTTGGCTCTCTTTGGTTTACATCAACTAATAGAATATGGAAAGAAGTCTGGGAAAAAAGCTGGAGATTGGTATGGACCAGCTGTGGTTGCTCACATTTTAAGGTAAAATTGTTTTAAAATCTTTCATCTTGTGACAGAGGTCCTCAGGCTCAGAGATAGTGATTTTTGCAGTGCATATGTATTATTGGAACTTTTAAAGTCTAACTGTATGAGAATATTCATAAAGTAGCTTTCATTTACTGTTAGGGAAAAAACAAGACATGTTGTGACTCTAGTTACATTTAATTTATCTACTGACAAATTTTTCTTCTTTTGCTCATAGGTATAGATACCCAAGGTCTCCTTCTAACCAGGTTTTCATTAGACTACCTTATTGAAATGTTCTAAAAACTAACAACTCTTTCAACCTTGGAACATGCATAACATTATAGTTTTTTTTTTTTAATAGTGTAACCTGTGGGCTGTAATGTACTGATAGTGTAATGAAATGTCAAGAGCTAAAATTGATGTTTTCAGCATTTCTTTGCACACATCAAATTCTTGTGAATTGTAAATGTATGGGACTATTAATATTATAATTATATCATAGTAAAATAAAGTGTCTGTGACATTCAGAGTAGTTAGAAAAAAGTCGAAAGTCAAATTTCACTATACTTTAGCTTTTTATGTGCCAATTATTTGGATGCTACTTAAGTTTTTAAAAAAATTGTCTTATTTATTGTGTCCCACTATTATTATTAACTGAATCATTAATATTGTCATCCAAGTACAGCATGTTATAGTAAATTTAGTCTATTTAGAATAATATACAAAATCCAAATTAGTACAAAGGTTTTTTTTGCTTATTAACAGGCTTTTATATTTTATAGGTCAGATGCTTATAGTTGAAAAAGTAGTTGCCTAATATTATTAAATGGATTGTTAATAACGTCAAGTCCAGCTTGGTATGACATGTATAAAAACATAATCATAAAAGCATGGTTTCTACTCTTCAAGATGTTATGTTCTGTACCCCAGGGATCAGAACACTTTTTCTGTAAAAGGCCTAATGGTAAATAGTTTAGGCTTTGCAGGCTATATAAGGGCTCTATTGCTTATTTTGCTCTTTTTTTTCTTTTTTTGTTTTACAGTCGTTGAAAACTGTAAAAACCATTCTTAGCTTGCAGGCTGTACAAAAACAGGCCACAGGTCATGCTTGGACTATGGGCCATGGTTTTCCCATCCCTCTTTTATATTAACACATACAAACATGCATAATAAGGCATGTTAAGTTAAAAAATTATAAAGATACAGTTAAATAAAAGTATTTTTCCACAATTTGTGTGATTTCCTTTTACATATATTATTGTGATTTTTTTTCTCACTTCATGTGCACCATTGAGAATATTGTACTCACTTGGAAATATTTTTCAATTTGCAGTTTTACTTATAGAATTCTAAGACTTGAAAGTAGAAAATTCATTTGTTCAGGTCATATAGGTTTTTGAATGAAGGAAAAAGGTCATGCTATTGTTTAAAGAAAAGAAAAAATCTTTCATAAATGTACCAGAGGACAATCATACTTTGCTAGTCAGTAATGTCAGTTAATATGAAGCAAACCTTGAAGCATATTGTAATACCACTGGGTAGAAAACATTTAATATAGCCAGGTGAGTTTGAGAGAAATTCTTTTTTGGGGGGCAGGGTGGGGTTCACACCTTTGTACCCAAGAATTTTAAAATATGTTTTTTAAACTTATGTTTTAATGTTTTTTGAGTAATTTTATGTAATATTCTACTTTGAAAAAATTGACTTGATTTTTGATACCATTCAGATGATAGTTTTGAAAGCAGATGCTATAGGGTAAATAGGAAAGTCAAGAAAATGATGGCTTTCTTTTCCCTTAAATTTAATCTTTGGTTATTAACTGGAAATGTTAGTTAGGATTTTAAAGGATAATGCTTGTTATTTTCTTAGAAAAGCAGTTGAAGAAGCAAGACACCCAGATTTACAAGGAATAACTATTTATGTTGCGCAAGATTGTACAGGTGAGGAATGTATTATATAATTCTACTTTTTATCCATTTATTTGGTCAAACCTTTTTAAAAATTTAGGTATAATTGATATATAACATTATATTAGTTTCAGATGTATAACATAATGATTCAATATTTGTATATATTGTGAATGATCACCATAATTAGTCTAGTTAGCATCCGTCACCATACATAGTTAGAAAATTTTTTTTCTTGTGATGAGAACTTTCAAATATACAATACAGTATTATTAACTATAGTGCCCATCCCCATGCTGTACATTATATCCTTATGACTTATTTATCTTATAGCTGGCAGTTGTACCTTTTAGCGCCCTTCACTCATTGTGTCCCCCCATCCCACTTCTGCCAGCCATCAGTCTGTTCTGTGTATCTGTGAGCTTGGTGTTTTGTTTATTCATTTTGTTTTGCTTTTTAGAGTCCACGTATAAGTGAGATCATACAGTACGTGTCTTTCTCTGTCTGACTTATTTCACTTAGCATAACACCCTCAAGGTCTATGCATGTTGTCACAAATGGCAAGATTTCATTCTTTTTATGGCTAAATAATATTCCACTGTATATACGTACCACATTTTCTTTATCCATTATCCATTGATGGACACTTAGGTTGTTTCCATATTTTGGCTATTGTAAATAATGCTACAGTGATTAAAGGGGTGCTTTTATCTTTTTGAGATAGTGGTTTCGTTTTCTTCAGATAAATACCCAGAAGTTGAATTGCTGGATCACATTGTAGTTCTATTTTTAATTTTTTGAGGAACCACTGTACTGTTTTCCATAGTGGCTGCACCAACTTACATTCTCAGCAACAGTGCACAAGGGTTCCCTTTGCTCCACATCTTCAACAACATTTGTTGTTTCTTGTCTTTTTGATAATAACCATTCTAACAGGTGTGAGATGATATCTTGTGGTTTGATTTGCATTTCTCTGATGATTAGTGATGTTGAGCACCTTTTCATGTACCTGTTAGCCATTTGTATGGCTTCTTTGGAAAAATGTCTCTTCAGATCTTCTGCCCATTTTTTTAATTGGATTATTTATTTTTTTGATGTTGAATTATGTGAGTTCTTTGTATATTTTGGATATTAACCCCTTATCAGATTTATGATTGCAAATATTTTCTTCTATTTGGTAAGTTACCTTTCCATTTTGTTGATGGTTTCCTTTGCTGGACAGAAGCTTTTTAGTTTGATGTATTCTCATTTGTTTATTTTTGCTTTTGTTGCCTTGTGGTGTCAAATTAAAAAAATTATCACCAAGACCAATGTCAAGGAGCTGGCTACCTGTTTTCTTCTAGGAGTTTGTGGTTTCAGGTCTTGTGTTCAAATCTTTGATGATCGATTTTGATTTAATTATTGTGTATGGTATAAGATAGTGGTCCAATTTTATTCTTTTGCATGTGGCTGTCCAGTTTTCCCAATACCATTTATAATTAGATTTTTCATAAGTATTTAGCTTATCCCAATTATACTGTAAATGATGAAAGTAGGGACCATGTTTTACACATTTTTGTTCCTACATTGCACCCTGTATAGGCACTGATTAAATATTTCTTGATTGAATATATACTATGAATTATTAGTTGCAATATTAAAATAAGTTCTTAAGGAAAATTTCAATATTTAAAATGACTACTTAAAAAAGATAGGTGGGAAAATTTAACATAGGTATATACTTGGGGTGCATGTCTGCCAAGTCTCATCTCATTGGGGATGTGTTTCAAGGAAGGAAAATTCTCTATTTGATTTGTTTCTCACTAGTCCTTCAGTAAATCATCTGATCATGATGCAGCTATTGTCCAGAATGTTGCTTTGTTTTATTGTTATGGGTATTCTGTTTAATGACCAGTATCTATAGTAATTTTGAAACTCTATTGGGGATAAAATAGAGACCTTAATTTCCTAATAAAATAAAAGTGCCTTCAAAATAAAACACCTCATGTTGTTTATTTTTTACCGAAATGCTGTTAAGAGGATAAAATATGTTTGGGGAAAGTTAAATATACTTCAATTATGTTTAATATAAGGGTATTTACAAAATGCTTGTGATTACCCTGGTAACTGACTAGTGTTTATAGTGTGGATATAATCGTTACCAAATACACGTGCATTTTGTTCGGCCTTTTGTTAAGGTTAATTGGATTTTTAAGAAAGACTGATAAGCCATGATTATAGCCATATGAACATGAAAGTTTTAAGTTTTCAGATGAGTGTGTGAATTTTGCAGGTACTGTATTTGCTTTTCAGGTAGGAAATCTTGCAAGTAAAATGTACTGTGTTAAGAGTTCTAATTAAGCCAGAGGATGTGCTTAAACAATTAGTCATTAAATAATTTATGAATTTGCCTTTTGTGCTTTTATTGATATCAATCAGCCTTGGTCTTATGCGTTACATATTGTTAGTTAATTAAAGAACACAAAGCTACTCAATATCTAAGTGGTTTGTGTAATTTGAAGTAGATCTTAAAATTTTGAACACTGATGTTTAAAATTCTAAAGGGAGAGTTTATATTACTGTAGTGTATTTTGATAGATTGTGAGGTTAGGAACTAGGTGAAGCCAGAGTCTATTAATAATTCCCCTCCACACCCCCATCTTCATTAGTGTTTTTAAAAGCTCCACTTTCTATTCATTTTCTCTTCCTCTCATTCTGTATTCTCTTCCTTTGTAATTGCATATTTTTCCATGCCTTTAAGTAGTTAGGACTGTGCTCTATATACTAGGACTTCTAAAACTGCATTTCTAGTGCTACTTGTGTTAATATGAGGTAACTCGTATTTTCTGCTGTCCTTCAAATATTTCCAACTGGATGTTCTACAAACACTTCAAGTTCAGCGTGTTTAAGATTAACCCTGTCATTCCCCTCTACACCACTCCTTTCTTGCTTTCTATTTTCTCTTCACTAATAGTATCATGTCCACATGCGTGCGTACTTATTCTTGACTCTTTTTTCGTTGCTTATATCTAGTTAGTCAACCAAAGCTTAACAAATTATACTTAAAAAAATGCATCTGAAATCTGTTCTCTCTTCTTCACTCTCATTGATTTAGATCAGACCCTTATCTCTAACTTGGACTTTAACTTGATTTCCCTATCTTTCTTTTCTTTTTCTCATTCATCTGATCAAAAGAAATTGATTGTGTCCCTTAATTTAAAACCAATGACTGTCTATTTAGTCTCAAGTTATTGTAGCATGTAAAGCACATGAAGTTCTTTACCATTTGTCTTGACCTACATTTCCAGCATCACCTCTCAACACTATCTTCCATGCTGATACACCAAAGTACCATCAACCTGCAAGCCATTCCTTGGGCATACTATCATTATTTTTTTTCTGTGTCTTTGCTGATATTATTGCCTCTGCTTAGAATGCCCCTTATTATTAAAATGTCTTTTGTTAACTCTTACTCATTCTTTATGAACACGCTCGAAGGTACACCTTTGGTGAAGCCTTTACCAACTCCCATCAGGTAGAATTAGTTTATTATTCTGTGTTCTGTAACATTTTGGAAGTACCTCTATTAAATATATATTCACTTTTAATATCACTTTGTGCTTATCTGTATCTCCTTGTAGATCAATGATTATTAAGGTAGCAGGGGTAGGGGAAAGGTACCAGAACCATTTGGTTGGCAATCACTGCTGTAGTGAGCCTGTGTTATGGAATTGGATTATTTCATAGCCCTTACATATGTTGAAAGTGAAGGAAAAATACCAAAACAATTGAGCCAGACACTATGAAGTAAGGATCTTATTTACTTTTATATTTCTCTGGCATAGAAAACTTCAATGAATAGTTGGCCATCAATCAATGTGTGTTGAATTAGACTGAAGGGTAAGAAGCATTTGATAAGGAAGAACTTGTATATGCTAGTGGAAATACTTTTACTAGTGGAAAGTGGAAGATAGGGATGGTCATGTGTGCACTGCCTCAGAAAAGTGAGAGAATTTAAAGGTTTATAATTAGAAGGCTTTACTGAGTAGTTTAGCAAAAATAAAATGACAGAATTGAAACATGGAAAGAACTGTTTTTCCATTTTTGTGGCTTCGGTTTAGACTGACTGTGGAGGATAGGGAAGCAGGTGAACAGGAGACTATGATAGCTCATAATCTAAATTTGGAATTTAGGGAAGAACTGGGACAGCAGTGGCAGAATTTGTTAATCAGCTAACTGTGGAAGAGTAAAAGAGTTTGCTGACAGGGAGTATGGGTGTAAAGTAAGTTTTGAATAAAACTATTTTTTTTGTTGAACAAAACAAAATAAAGTTTTGTCTGTATTTGCTTCCACCAAATCCACCCATTTTCTCTTGAACTATCCACTTAGGCTCTCATACCCATCACTCTACCAAAACTACTCTTGTCAATAATTTAATCTCACTAAATCCAGTTGTCACTTCTCAGTCTTTACCTCACAATCTGTCAGCAGCATTTGACACTGTTGACTTCTCCCCCACTCCTTGTAATGTTTTATTTACTTAGTTTCCAGAACACTACTCTTCAGGTTTTCCTTTTACCATTGTGTCTGCTCCTTCACGGGCTCCTGTGTGGATTCTTCCTTATCCCCCTATCTCTAAAGTACTTGGTGTGTTGTGCTACGTCTTTAGATCTCAACTTTTTTTTCTGTGTATACAGATTTGGATTTACCCAGTCTCATAGCTTTACAGTACCGTCTGGGTCCTGTCAATTCCCAAATTTATAGCTCCATCCCAGACCTGTCCCCAAATGCAGGCTTTTATGTCCTTACCTGCCTACTCATCCTCCCTGCTTGCATGCCTAATAGATATCTCAAACTTAGCATGTCTGAAACTGAATTCCCACTCCTCCTTTCTATATTTTCTCTTCCTACAGTCTTCTATGTCTTTGTAAATGGCAGCCCGCCTACTCTGTTTGCTTATATGAAAACCACTGAAATCATCTATGACTCCTTTTTTCCTCTCACATCTTATGTTTAATGTATTAGGGAGTTCTTCATTTTCAACTGATCAGTTTTCACCACCTCCACATGATCATCCCATGACCGTTCCATATCTTGACAATTACTGCCTTTGTTCAAGCTGCCATCATCTCTTGCTGGGTTCCTGCTGTGGCTTTCTAACTTCTCTATGCTTCAGCCATTGCCCTCTGCAGTCTGTTAACACAGGAACCAGACTGGTAAAGTATAAATCAGAGCAGGACATTCCTTTCCTAAAAATCTCTTCAGCGGCTTCCCATCTCACTCAAAGTAAAGACTGAAGTCTTTATTAATTGCTTTTAAGATTTCCCACAATCTGTCTTCGTTCTCTCCCCATCTGTAACTTTATCTCCTAACCTCATTTTCTACTATTGTACCCCTTGCTCACTTCCCTGCAGAGGCACTGCTCTCTTGTTCCTGGAACAAGCTGGCAATGCTTCTGCTTTAAGACATTTGCACTTGCTGATCTTTCTATGTGGAATCTCTTCCCCCCAGGTATCTGCATTTCTTGGTTTCTTTCTTTCTGTAAGTCTTGACTTCCCTACCACCTTATTTTAAATTGCATCCCTTCTCTACATTTCTTATCCATCTTTTTCTCCCTTGTTTTTCTTGAAAGCACCTATCATCATCTGACATATCTTATATTTTACTTATTTATTGTCTACTTCCCTATGTGTTAGATGGTATGCCTTATGAGGGAGGGGTTTTTCTCCATTTTGCTCACTGCTGAGGACCCAGTGCCATATAGTAGTTATTTGATAAATATCTATTGAATGCATAAATGAGGTAGGTATTTTTTAACTCATTGAGACCTTGTTAGTGATGTCAGAGATCATATGACTGGCCATTGTGGGGGGGAAATTAGGGTACAAATGTTTCTGAAAATCATTTTTATAAAATTTAATACATATTAATTGTGTTTTTCTCAGTTTACAGTTCTGATGTAATTGATAAACAGTGCACTTCCATGGCCTCTGATAATACAGATGACAAAGCTGTTATTATTCTAGTTCCTGTTAGACTTGGTGGAGAAAGAACCAATGCCGACTATTTAGATTTTGTAAAGGTATGAAATAAGAGCTAAAAGTTTTTGAAGACAATGCTGGCTGATATGAAAAATAGAGAAGGTTTGCAATCTTTTTTCTATGAAATGGGTAGTGATGATTTTATAGTTGTAGATTGTAAAGTTTGACATTAGAGACCTTAAATTTCAGTATTACAAGATCAGATGTGATTTGAAGAGTAAGGTGTTCTATGACAAAATAAAAAGGCTTTTAATCTTTGCAGCTAATTAAGGGGATTCAGTGCAGCAATAATCATAGTCTGAAATATGTCTACAGTTCCCATCATCCTTATTTGTGATTTTTAAAAGTATGTACCTTTGTTTATTCATAAAACCCACATTAAACTATATCTAGGTAATTATTGAAACAAAATGAGTTTTTTTTTATTGCTGCTGCATTATCTCTTAGTTTGTTTCCTGTGCTACCATAAGGTCCATCAATAGGTAGAATACTTATTTATATAGACCGAAATGATGAAGATAGTATGGGGAGCTTCCAACTTTGTTTTCTTCATATTAACCAGTTAAAAATCTGTTCTATTTCAGAACACATAATTCTTTTTTCCAGAAGAACCTGTCTAATTAGGTTATCTTGTCACAAAACTTTAACTTTTGAATTACTTAGTTTCTAGTTGAGAGTATAGTATTTATGTTATTTTCATAGTTTTAATAAAATCAAGACCAGAGATAGAATTCCTCTTTGAATGGAGTGTTATGGCATATAGTAATCTTGAAATAAAGTTTAGATTTGTTCCCCACATGAAGCATTAACCCCATATTGTGGTCCCTATGTATATAGGTAGAACATATATCCTCACTCTAGATTGTACCAATTCTAAAAACCTAGAGCATTTATTTTCCATATGTGGTATATGGAAGTCTTCTAGCTGGTATATTGGCTTTTCCTAATCGTTACTAAACTGTTGCAGGCATACTTGTTACTAATAATACCAGTACGATAACCAATAACATATACATACCCTAGATAAAAGTGGGGTTTTGATTTCTAACATGTGGACTCTTTAGTAGAATTATTGGTGGAATGTGGGAAGATATGAACCATTTCATCTAGTGGATCCACTGAGGGTTTCAAGACTTCTCGCATGTTGTCATGTCTCTGTTGGTTGTAACCAAATCTGAAATGAATTCCCCTGCCTTCTCTACTACCATGAGAAGATCAGAAATTGAGGCAGTCTCAGAACTGACTCTTTTGCCACCCCCACTCCTGGTGAAATGGACTGCAGATAGCTTTGAGGCATACTTCATCTGGCTGAGGGCTTTGCTGTTTGGTGGTGTTGATAACAGTTATCAGATGGCAGGACTGCTTAACGCTGTTGAGTGATTCATTGGAGTCTGCATTGTAGTGAAACAAACCATGGTTAGCTGTTAAAGTGATCCTTAGTGCCTAGCGTATAGGAGCTGCTCAGCAAATATTTGTTAACTCTCATATTTGTATAACACTTTTAATACAGATTTATCTCATTTTACCCTCATACTAGCTAGGAACTGGATTGTCTTTATAAAACAGAAATGGCAGAAGTTAAGTGATATGTTCAAATTCGGATAACAAACTGGTGACAGAGACCAGAACTTTTATTGTTTTTTCATATTTTCCCCTAAAATATGGACTCTCTAAAATGTAACATTTCTTTGAGCTTCTACTAATTTAATTTATGTTACAGTCCCCTTTTAGAGTAGTGACTATTAATACATTTAAAATTTTCAACTCTCAGGTAAAAATGGCTGAAACGGCTGAGTGAAGTAGTGTTACGTTTTGCTTGGTCAGGGCGTGGTTGGGTCAGAAGCCAAAAGGAGAGCATGTAAAGAGTCATTCAGTTAGCAGTGAAAACATAGTGTGTCTAATAGCCCTAAAAGAAAAGTAATCTTTCTCTTCCATTTCCGCTCCCTTTTCTTCTCCTCCTTCTCCACCTCCTCCTGTACCTCCATCACTGCCCCACCCACTGCCCACCACTACACTTCTTCCTCCTCCTCCTTTGTCAGCAGCTGTATTTTTTCCTGCCAAACCATTGTGCATTATACTCTCTAAAATTCACCGTTCAATTCTAGTTTTAAAATTTATTGATTGAGGTAATTCCACAGTATTTCAGAGATGGTTACCATCTCCTGCTGCATTCTGTGAGGAGAAAGAAATTTGGTGTGGTGCTTTATCAGCTCTTAACTACAGGAAGTTTACTTATTTATTTATTTTTAAAAGGACCTGGAATGAGGAAAATCCAATATGTTCTCTTTCTTCAGCAAGACAAATTAGGACTTTCCTTTTTGACTGATTACTTCAGTCTTATTTATTGCTTCATGGATACAGCTCAATCAATTCTCACCACTAGATAACTGTGAAAAAGCTTTTTTAGAAACTGAAAAGTGTTTCAAGTTTCCAAAGATACAGCGTCTTATATGTAATGGCATTTTGGCTCTTAATCTACTTATAAATGTTTATTGCTAAATCTGCTCTAGTCTGTTGAAAAGGAAATACAGGTGTCAAGAACCAAAGTCTTTCTTCCATTACCTGAAATCATTCTTTTTCTGAAGAGAGTCTGTGATGATTCTTGCTATATATATATGTATTTTTTCTTTTTTTTCTTGGCTGTGAGGGACTTAGAACTTTCACTTCCTCATGGGTTCCTATATCAGAAACATTGTATTTCAGCTGATCAGATTGCTTCAGATTAAAGTAAGGCACTCTCTAATTGAGTTAAGGATTTTTATTTAGGGGGAAAGCAATAGAATAATAGAACTGTTAATAGAATGATAATAACAATAGAATAATAATAACTATTATTATCAAGTTTTTTGGTATAATTTCATCTTAATTTATTTTTTAGTTAGCTCTAAAATTTTAACTTTATATGCCTTCTCTGTTTCTGTAATTTCTTCAGTGCAGTTCTCCTTTCCAAAAAAACCTCTATGATATTTTCACAAGACTGAAAATATACAAAATTTACAGCCATTAAATATTATAATATAGATCTATATTTACTGATAGGAAAAGATGTTTATGAGATAATGAGTGACAAAAGTTACAATGGCATATGTTGTATGATGCCATATACATAAAATTGTATTTATAAACTATATGTGGAATATATGTAATACAGACAGATGTCAAGAAGGTATTCTCCTAAATGTTAATAATGATGAGTGTTGGGGTTTTGGGAAATTTCTGTGTGTGGTTTTTCAATAACCACCACATATTATTTTTAAGAAAATAATTAAGTTTAAACAAAACTGTGGTTTGTTTACTTGTTAAAGGGAAAAGGCATTTGTTCATACAGTCTTTATTTTTGTATCTTCTAGATTTTGAAACATTCTCTCATTTAAGAGAAGGAAAGTTTATTGTTTAATATTTTGGGGTTTTATAACATATACTTTATCATTATTAGTGTTTTCTAACATAATATATGCTAAAATTAATGCAGAAGCTATTGATAGGATATTAATTGATTCCACTGGACATGTTTTTAATTGACTCCACTCCATGGACATGTTTTTTAAAAAAGTATAGAATTATTTGGCCCAGCTTAAATAGAGTTCTGCTTAGAATAGATGCTGAGGGAAATATTAAACAATTTATTGAGGTATCACTGATATTTTATGATTAGTAAAATAAACTGAGTTTAAATACGGTAATAATTATTATTTTCCTTGGATTAAATTGTTTTCATTAGTCTTTATATTTATTCCAAATGAAGCAGTGTAAAAATTTTGTCATGAATGCCATTGATTGAAAGTGGTTTTTAGTTTGTGATTCTAAGACTCAAGTTTCAGTGAAAACAGTAACAATGTCTAATAATTATTTCTAGCATTTCAAAAAGCCTGATGAAAATACTACATTGATCACAGCAAGGCTGCACCAGCTAACTGAAAGGCCAAATATTTTGACTTTGGCAGGCATTTTTATTGCCTTTCCATGGTTATGTTGTTTATCTCTATAACTGGCACATAGTAATTGTTTAATGTTGTTGAATGGTTTAAAGAAAATGGAAGATAGTTTGGTGGGCAAAAGGATTTCAGAACATGGGGAAAATGTAATAAAAATAAAACTGGTGGTGAAAAATTTGGGAACTACTACTACTATTAGTAATACAAATTTGGTTGTTTTGAATAATTATCATTTGTCTCTTGACTCTAAATCTGAATTAATTTATTTTGGCAGGGTATTTTAAGCCTTGAATATTGTGTGGGTATTGTTGGTGGCAAACCTAAACAGTCATATTACTTTGCTGGATTTCAAGGTTAGTGATTTAGTAAAATATATTTCTTCTCTGTTTTCTTTTAAAAGTTGGAAAGTTAATATAGGATCATCTAGAAACAGGATGATTAACGGAGCAAAATGAGTACCTTATAAATTCATCAGTCCTACCATAGCCACTCATTTGTCATTTGGTCCACAACATAATTAGATTCTGTAAAATGTATATTTAATTTCTGTTATTGCATAAACAAGGCATAATTTATTGGTTTTACTAAACTTTAGAAGATATTGCTGCCATATTCTGGCAGTTGCTATTTACATATTTACCTTTTACCAGTTTTAGTGGTGCTAGTTGATGATAAAATGACAAGCAATATGTTCTTCCTGTCAGGATAAAGTAGTGCAATACATTTTTCATATGCAAACTGTAGAATATAATTGTGTGTTTGTGAAAGTAATTTTATCACCAAAAATTAAATGACAGTCTCATCACTTTATAAAAATTCTGCTTATACAAGCATATTTGATTATGCAAAAGTTAATCTGTCCTGTGCAAACCTGTGTTTCAGTCAATGAATATCAGTCTGGCAAGCTGTTACTCCTAGATTTTTTTCAGCTATTCTACATAGAAATTGGATTGTAAGCAGTGTAATAATAAGGTGTTTTTTGAATTACTTGTCTTCTGTTTTGTCCTTGTAGATGACAGTTTGATTTACATGGATCCTCATTACTGCCAATCTTTTGTAGATGTCAGCATAAAGGATTTCCCTCTTGAGGTACTGTGGATAAAGAGCTGGTACTGTTTTCTTACCATATGAAGCAAATTCTAATTATTTAGAGATGTGCTAGGCAGCTACGCTTTTACGGTATCACAGTTACAAGTTAATAATAAATATTTTACTAATTTATAAAACCATAATACATACAGTGGTCAAAGGTTAAATAATTCATTGCTGAATTTTAATTTACAATACACTTTCTTCTTCATTTATCTTTGTCTCTAACTTGTTAGATACCCTAGCCCTACCAAAATAAATGATCAAGCCTCCAAGTAATTTTGTACATATACAGCTGAATAGTACTGAAGCATTTAAAATGTTAGGTATGTTTAAAAAAAAAAGAAAGGGGGAAAAAAAGAAAAATAAAGAAGATGAAGGAGTTGGGTTAGAGTGACAAAGTGATTGAAGGAGCCTGCAAAATTATTTTGCTTTAAGTATAGTAATTAAGTCTTAGCCTCTAGTTAAGTTTTCACAAGTTTTAATTGGGTTTCTAATATTTGTTTTAGCTTTGATTTCTTAAAGTCTTCTTTTCCTTTACGTTAATCATTTTCTGATCCAGCATTTTAAAAAAATTTTTATTGTATTATAGTTGGTTTACAGTGTTGTGTTAGTTTCAGGTATACAGCAAAGTGAATCAATTATACATGTGCAGCATTTTAATTCAGAAAATTTTGAGAGTGTATAAGTGAGACATCATTATTACATGGTTTTGGTTCTTGTTTTCCCAGGTGATGCTTTTACAGACTTTTAAAATAATCGCTTGAGTGGCATGGATCACTAATTCTCAAGGGCTTGACAAGTTGGAAATGTGGTTTAGTACTTTGTTTTAGTAATAGCTTGCTAGCTAATATTAATACCTAATAAGTATTTAGGGGGTAGATTATGAAAATGGATAAACCACAAGATTAAAAACTGGTTTTAAAAGATACATTATAAAACAGCCTAGCATTTTTTGTAGACTATTACCTCAACTAAAGTACAAGCGTCTTGAGGCCAGAATCAGCTTTGCTTTCTACTTCCTTCCTTCATAATATTTTGCATGTAAACTTTAATAAATATTTCTAGTTGGCTGATTGATACTGTGGGAGGAAGCACATAGAATTGTGCTACGTGAACCACACTGTAATTCTCTTGCTGCTGCATTGTGGTCTTGTGGCCCTGATTCCTATGTCTGAGTTACATTTCCAGTGTGTCTGTGTCAAACTGACTCCTTAAAAAAGTAAATACTTGAGATTCAGATGGAAACTTGTTCACAGTATTCTAACATTATCTAAAATAGGCAAATTAAAAGATTATTAGTGTTGGTTATTTTGGCCAGTAGAAAGAGACTATTCTTCTGATATTTTGAGAGACTCTACAAAGATGCCAGGTCAGTGAATATCCTGGTTATGTCTACACAGTCAATATTAGGAAGGTCGCAGCTCATTATTAGGAGACTGTTGCAACACTTCAGCACTTCAGTAAAAGCTTGAAGTGGGGTGAAAGTGAGAATGGAAAAGAAGAATTGATTTTAAGAGACTTTGTAAAGTAAAATTTGGTGAAATTAGGTAACTTCTTGAATGCACAGAAGCATTTATTTTTTATATATTGGGACACCAAGAAAGTGGGTTTAAGATGAGCTTTAGCAGCGAGGGTCTGTTGAACTGTGGGTTCACATTGCTAGTGGCTAGGGCAGGGCAGAGTTTCAATTGTTGGGATGAGAGGACTAGTGGATATACATTTTCTTATACATATTTATGAAGTGTGTGTGTGTGTATACATGCATGTATATGTTTAATAAGTTAAGATTTCTTAAACCAGAGACTATTGCTTCATGCTATTTATGATATACTTTCAGAATGACTGATTCTCTCTCTTTACAAATACTGAATCTATTCTATTATTAAGGTAATATTGTATTACCTTAATATTAATATTCTATTAATAAGGTAAGAAAAACCTTATTATAGATATGTTAGTCTCTTCTGATTCCTGGGCCCCCAATTCCAAGTTGCAGGTTTTACGAGGTTTATACAGTGGTGACTATTTTAATATATCCTAGTAAGTTCAGAGAATAGTGGCATTAAAGCTATTAGAATGATGTGATGTGGTTATGTAGATAGATGAGTGAATTCATCGGTGAAAGATGTACGCTTTATGAATTACACATGTGAACTGCAGTTGGTAGGAGGTGCTTTTTAAGTAAGGATGTATTCTCTAATTAGTTATCTTAGGAAGCTTTATCTAAATCACCAGAATAACACAGCTACACCTAAAAGTATTTGTTTCAGTATTATTTGTATGTTTAGGTAATAGAATCCACTATTCCATATAATAAGCCTAGAACAGGCCTAGCATTTAGTAGGTGCCTAATATCTAACTGTTTGTTGAGGCAATGAATAAACAGTGTTGAAAAATGAAATAAATGGGAATTGACTCACTCTGGCCAGTTTTTTCAGAAACATATTTTATTGTCACAGAAGTGTATCTAGTGATACTTGCTAAAATGTGTTTGTGAAGTAGAAGCTGCTACTCTTAGCAGTCATCAGAATTTTAAAAATTAAAAAAGAAATCTAAGTGCATAGCTCAGAGAATTATCACAAAGTGAACGTAGCTGTGTAATGCCACTTGGGAAAATATTTTAAAGTCTAACTTGTTTTACAATAAACAGAAATGATTCTGAATTATAAATTAGTGTTGGTTTGTTTCAGAATCTTCTTGGGTGAACAAAAGATTATAATTTAAATGGTATAAAATGCCTCTCTGTAATATGAGTCCTAGTACTCATGTAGGAACACCCAATAACAATTTCACTTTTCAGTCATCAGAGATTTATATCTGTGTTTTGGTGAATAATTTGCAAGTTCTTTGTAGGTATCAAAACAACTATGGTTAACTAGTGTTTGTCATTATTATCTATGATGATTGAGGCAATACAGTGAAATAGCACTAAGCTTATTCCAGTTTAGTCCCAATGGTTCTTACATGACAACTTTAATCAATGCTTTAATATAATTTAGGGCACCCATGTAGACAGGTTAAAAAAATACTTGTTGGACCGTACAAACTTTTGGCTCTTCTTTCTTATCCCCAAGTAGCAAAAACTGAATAAACATTCCTTATTATTGGCTTTGGAAGGAGTTGGGCAAATGACTATTGTTAGATACCTTGTATGTAGAATAATTTTATTGTAACTATGACCTAGAACTGTCTGAGCCTTAAACAGTAATACTCCTGTATATTGTTAACTAACAAGTTTACCTAGCTTTTCTGTGCCTTTCCAGATCTGTTTTTAATATCTCTTTATAAATAAAACAGGTAAAACAATGTTAGAAAAAAGTCCAACTAAGACAATACTTGTGTTGACTAGAACACTGGATGTTCCAGTTTAGCTAGGTTGGATCTCACTATGAAGTAAGTGTTAGCTAAGTATTTCATAGAAGTCATAGTTTTGAAAACACATTTGTTTGGTCTATGCTTACTAGCATGATGTTGGATTTGAATCTAGTATGTGACTGAACTATCTGTAAGGGGAAAAAAAGCAGCTTGGAATGTATTCGTTTTGCATATCGTCTGATGATAATATGGGATATTAATTGGATCACTAGGATGTATGTAGGGGGAGAGAAAAGAGTGATTTTGACTGATTCACCATGAACATAAATATGAAAGCTTATATTTTTCTGTGTTTTAATAGATAGTTTCTAGTTGAAATCCCTTAGTTTCAGGCATTAAATGTAGGGAAATTTTAAGTTTATGGGTTCATATCCAGCCTAGATTATTTCTTGAGCTTCTTCTTTAATTCAAAAATATAAAATATGCAATGAAGAATTTCCCATACCTGTCTCCCATCTGCCCAGTTTTCTTCCTCTCCTTAAACTTGTTAATTTTTGATATCTTTATGCAAATATAAGCAAATATGAATATATATATATTTTTTATGGCCCTCCTTTTTAACATAAACTTTTTTTTATACATACAGAAAAGATTTGGTAGCATCAATAATTTTTAAGGACAAGTGTCTGAGCATTCACACAGTTAAAAAACAAATCTTTTGAACAAAGTACCAGAGTGTAGTGGTGAAGAAAAAAAACATTGGAATGATTAGCTTTATATTCTGCCCTTTTCCTCCTTTTGCATTCTCTAAAGATACCAGACTCTACTGGTAGCCACAGCCTATTGACAAGAGTAGAGAGTCTAGAGCAGTCTCCTTAGCTCATTTATATCTTTAGCACTGTGACCACTTGAGAAAAGTGAACTAAGGGACGGGAGGACTGGTGAGGAGAAGGGCAAGGACCATAAGAGAACAGTTTTCACCTGTATCCTGTGTGGGCCTGAACAAGAACTTGAGGTAAAGCTCAGTAGAAGAGTGGGTTGGAAGAATGTGTAATTATGTGCTAATTGTGTCAATCGCTAAAACTCTCACGTTGATCTCTTTTCATATCATTATGGAACATTTTCATGAACCCGCATATTTGTTTACAAAGTCTTCGTATTCTTATTCAAAGGTTTATAAACATTTAAAAAATCTCTAACCAAACAGACTTAATTACACTTTCTTAGAAATAGCTAACTTGATTCTAAACCTTGTACTAGCTTATTCATGTCTTTTTCAGAGACATTTTTCTTCCCTTCTGCAAGTGTTAGAAATGCACACCACTTTTGACACACTTCCTTTCTTTTGCAGAATGGCACTAATGTTGCATAAGGTAGAGATTTGGTGAATTGAATATACACAATGTTGGTGCTTACGTTTTACAGCTTTGGAGATTGGGAGGGATCATCTGCATAGGATAGACTAATACACCATTTGAAAGCATGTTTGTAGTTTGGAGAAAAGCTAGATAGCAAATTTTAAATTAAGTAATATTTTTGATTACTTAAGTCCATCAAATAAAACTAAATTAATCCTAAAGAACTTTTGAAATTACAGACATTCCACTGCCCTTCTCCCAAAAAGATGTCATTTCGAAAAATGGATCCTAGCTGTACAATAGGATTTTACTGTCGAAATGTTCAGGACTTCAAACGAGCTTCTGAAGAAATCACTAAGGTACTTTTATTTTAAATATTATAATAATATTTGTAAATGACCTAATTTTTATTAGAGGTAGCCTATCAGAAGATAAAAATCTATAGATTATGATTCGTTTATAAAATTCCCCCTTGAATGTTAATATTATTAAGAATATTTTGAACCAGAAAATACAACTATTTGGGGATTCCTAGCTTTTGAGGATGATGAAATCACTTAGTGACCAATTGAAAGTATTGATTGCTCCACTAGGTGGCACTGTTGAAATAAAAATCTCTGCAAACTAGTCATGTGCAAGCAATTAGGTTATATTTTATTTGAAGAGGATTTTAAAAGGGCAATACCTTAGGGGGTAGAAAAAAATTAATGAAGTATTTGATCAAGCCAAATTGTGCATTATTTCTTGTTAGTCCAAGTGTTTTGATTTTTTTAAAGAGAAATGGTGTTTTTGGATTTCTCAGAACTGTTTTATCAAATGAGCTGTATTGTTACCTTCCAATAAACTTGTTTAATCTGATCTATTCTACTTATAGGATCTTGGAAATAGGTTTATTTAACTCCTCTTATTACCTTTAAACTTCTGCATTTTTCTGGCCCTTGAGTACTGCTAAAACATGTATAGGGCCATAAACTCTGTCTATATTTAGTACTTTAGAAAGTAAAAAAATTACTTATTTAGGAAGTAAGCCTAATTGGATGGCTCTCTTTATTCGTATCAATATTATAGGTTATCATTTTTTATGGTAAGTAAAACTAAAACTAGAATCATTTTTGGGAATTCTTAACTTGAGCTCAGTTGTAATATGTATACCTTATTACTGCTTCACTTCCAATTAATTTTATTCAGGAAAATGGACATAGTGGGTTGAAATTTTATTTTTATAATGTAAAAATAGAATGGAAAAGTTAAATAAAAAGTTTCATTTAAGTTAGGTTTAGTTTACTTGACCTGCCATGTAAAAGAGGAAATTTAACAGGAACATGACAGAAAAATGAATGAGGAGAGGAGAAAATGAGATATGTGAGAACCTTTTCTTATTCCTCATTTCTCACAGTTGTTGTCTTTTCATTCTTCTTTTCAACCTGAAAGGCCAAGTGAACATAAGAAAATATGTTTTCTCCATTTTCCCCTCTTTTATTACTTGAAATTAGTATATACATTTGTATATTTTAGTTTGACAATTCTCTGGCTTTATAAAGTATCATGTACGTACTAAAATATACAAATACAGATGATATGGTAATATAGATGGACGTTGATGAACATTTTCCATTGAAAAGTCCCATTTATGTTTCCATTAGTTTATTTTTTATCTAGGTTGAAATAAGTATATTTAGAACAGTGATGTAGTCTACCTCTGGAATAGAAAAAAGCCCAAATTACTGTTACCAAATTGAGAAAAACAGTATTCATAAATGAGTTGCATGTTGATATTTTCTGATTAAAAACAGATAGTTTTGTGGTTTTATACTAATAGTCTTTACACTGGAAAACTACTTAGAAGTTATTGCTCTTGATGCATCCAAGTAATATGCAGTATTAAAGCAATGAGAAACCATGTTGAAATATAATATGGAAGTACTGAGAATTTTGCCAGAGTCAATTAACTTTGCTTTAATTATACTGTTGTTCTTAAGTTAATAGCTTTTTGGTAGCAGTATCAAAACCTCACTTTGTCAGTTAATAACTTGATCATTTACTTTTGCTTGGAAGATTGTAAGTTAAGCAATTTTCCTTCTTAAAACCTGAATTCAGCATTTTTAGTTAAACTGTTATTTTTTTCTTTGAAAATTAAAACATCTTAAATTATTTGTTTCTATATAGGATATATTTTCAGTTTTCTCATTTTGAAATTGAGGCCAGGTAGTCTAGATTCTCATGTTTAATTTGTAATGCTATGTGAATGAATATTCTAATGCTTATGCCACATGAGTTTTAAAATGTTAATAAAAATTGTTAAATTAATTCAGTGTTTAGCAGAGCTCAGTCCAGCAAGTATCTGAGTAACTGTCATGTTGAAAACACAAAATGACCAAGGCTTTGCCCTCAAGTAGCATTTATAGTTCAGGAGGCGGAATAAGACAAGTAGACATGTATTACATTGAATATGATAAGCATTCATACAGAAATAGAAATAAATTGATAGGGTAAGGAAGAGTGTTAAAATGAGAGAGATGTCACATCCAAGTCAAAGTTCTTTATTGTGATGGTGATATTTAATATGAGCCCTAAAGTGTACGCTTAATTTCTGTTGGCTAAGGGAGAAGGGGGAGGGTATGTCAAGCAGAGGAGATAACAAGAGGAAAAGTATTGGAAAAGAAAAAGGTAGAGCTTCTCTAGAGAATGGCAGATAGTCCAATTTGTTAGGTGCCATGGGTACATATAGGGCACGATTTTTTGTCTTCTGATTGCACGAATCAGAATCCCTAGAGGTATGGCCTGGGAGCCTCCATTTCTAACAAACTTCACAAGTAATCTTGTACACCAAATTTGAGAACCACTAGTGTAAGACAGTGCAACCCAAAGTGTGATACTTGATATTTTTAGGTGACCCTGGGACAAATATTCTGATACTTATATATGTATATTCATATTAAAAAAGAATAGCTGGCTTATTAAACATGTGGTTTCCTACTTATCATTGACCTGCACAAGGCTATTGGGGTTAAAATTATGAAAAGAAAAATATTCATTAATTGTAATAGAGATGGCATATATAGTGAAAATAAGGAAGGAGGTATATAAATGTCCAAGGCTTGGGAAACACTGCTATAGGAAATAGTGAAGGATGAGGCTAGAAAAGGAGGTTGGAATAATATTGTGGAGAGTATTGAATGCCAGGCTGAAGAAGTTTGTACTTTGCAATATGTTTATTTTATTAAATTAGTTTTTAAGAATTTCAAGCATACAGAAATATAGAGGATAGAATAATAAATACCCATGTGCTACCTCTAAGCTTAAGGGAAAAAAAAAAACCCACGTATATAATGGAAGTGTATTACCCTTCCCCAATCTTATTCCCTTATTTCCTTCCCAGTGGTAGCCGCTATCCTAAATTAGTGTAAATTAGTATACTTGATGTATCTGTAAACAACATACACTGTTTTTTTGGTATGTTCTTAAACTTGTCATTAATTATATATTCATAGAAAAAGGTATGTATCCTTTTGCAACTTGCTTTTTCATTTGATAGTGACTTGGAGATTATATCTATTCATGTTGGTCTAGCTTATTCATTTAAACTGCTAAATAGTAGTACATTTTACAATATACTATATTTAAAAAAATGTATTTATTTCTTGAATTTTTTGAAGTATAGTTGATTTACAGTGTTATGTTAATTTCTGCTGTACAGTTGTACATATATATGTATATATATTCTTTTATACATGTATATTCTCAATTGTACATATATATATTCCTTTTTGATTTCTTTTCCATTATGGTTTTTTCACAGGATATTGAATATAGTTCCCTGTGCTATACAGTAGGACCTTGTTGTTTGTCTGTTTATTTATTTATTGAGGTACAGATGTTGAACATCTTTTCATGTACCTGTTGACCAATCGGTATGTCTTCTTTAAAGAAACAACTATTTAGGTTTTCTCCCCAGTTTTTGATTGGGTTGTTTGTTTTTTTTGCTATTGAGTTGTATGAGCTGTTTGTATATTTTAGATATTAACCCCTTGTCAGTTGCATCGTTTGCAAATATTTTCTCCCATTCTGTAGGTTGTCTTTTAATTTTGTTGATGGTTTCCTTTGCTGTGCAAAAGCTTATAAGTTTGTTTAGGTCCCATTTGTTTATTTTTGCTTTTATTTCTTTTGCCTTGGGAGACTGATCTAAGAAAATATTGCTATGATTTATATTGAAGAATGTTTTGTCTATGTTCTCTTCTAGGAGTTTTATGGTGTCATGTCTTGTATTTAGGTCTGTAAGACATTTTGATTTTGTTTTGTATATGGTTTGAGAGAGTGTTCTAATTTTATTGATTCATGTGAGGCTGTCCAGCTTTCCCAGCACCACTTGCTGAAGAGATTGTCTTTTCTCCATTGTATATTCTTGCTTCCTTTGTCATCGATTAATTGACAGTAGGTGTGTGGGTTTACTTCTGGGCTCTCTGTTCTGTTCCATCGATCTATGTGTCTGTTTCTGTGCCAATACCATGCTATTTTGATTACTGTAGCTTTGTAGTATTGTCTGAAGTCTGGGAGGGTTTTGCCTCCAGCTTTGTTCTTTTTCCTCAGGATTGCTTTGGCAACTCTGGGTCTTTTGTGGTTCCATATAAATTTTAAGATTATTTGTTCTAGTTCTGTGAAAAATGTCTTGGATAATTTGATAGGGATTGCATTAAATCTGTAGATTGCTTTGAGTAGTACTGCCATTTTAACAATATTAATTCTTCCAATCCAAGAGCATGAGATATCTTTCCATTTCTTTAAATCATCTTCAATTTCCTTTATCAGTGTTTTATAGTTTTTAGTGTATAGGTCTTTCACCTAGGATGCTGCCATTTTAGATTAGCACTACAATTCATTTCCTTCTAATCTTTTTTCTTTCTTTTTTTAATAATTGTGTTTTTTCTTTTTCCTTTTTTAAGTTGAATTATAATTGACATACAATATTAGACTAGTTTCAAGTGTACAACATAGTGATTCAGTATTTTTACACATTATGAAGTGATCACCATGATAAGTCTAGTTACCATCTGTCACCATACAGAGTAATTACAATATTATAGACTATATTCCCCATGCTGTACAATACGTCCCTGTGACTTTTTTATTTTATTTTATTTTATTTTTATTTATTGATTTATTTATTTAAACATCTTCATTGCAGTATAGTTGCTTTACAAGGGTGTGTTAGTTTCTGCTTTATAACAAAGTGAATCAGTTATACATATACATATATCCCCATATCTCTTCCCTCTTGCATCTCCATCCCTCCCACCCTTCCTATCCCACCCCTCTAGGTGGTCACAAAGCACCAAGCTGATCTCCCTGTGCTATGCGGCTGCTTCCCACTAGCTATCTGTTTTACATTTGGTAGTGTATATATGTCCATGCCACTCACTCACTTTGTCCCAGCTTACCCTTCCCCCTCCCCGTATCCTCAAGGCCATTCTCTAGTAGGTCTGTGTCTTTATTCCTGTCTTGCCCCTAAGTTCTTCATGACCTTTTTTTTTTAGATTCCATATATATGTGTTAGCATACAGTATTTGTTTTTCTCTTTCTGGCTTACTTCACTCTGTATGACAGACTCTAGGTCCATCCACCTCACTACAAATAACTCAGTTTCGTTTCTTTTTATGGCTGAGTAATATTCCATTGTATATATGTGCCACATCTTCTTTATCCATTCATCTGTTGATGGACACTTAGGTTGCTTCCATGTCCTGGCTATTGTAAATAGAGCTGCAATGAAAATTTTGGTACATGACTCTTTTTGAATTATGGTTTTCTCAGGGTATATGCCCAGTAGTGGGATTGCTGGGTCATATGGTAGTTCTATTTTTAGTTTTTTAAGGAACCTCCATACTGTTCTCCATAGTGGCTATATCAATTTACATTCCCACCAACAGTGCAAGAGGGTTCCCTTTTCTCCACACCCTCTCCAGCATTTATCGTTTGTAGATTTTTTGATGATGGCTATTCTGACCGGTGTGAGATGATATCTCATTGTAGTTTTGATTTGCATTTCTCTAACGATTAAGGATGTTGAGCATTCTTTCATGTGTTTGTTGGCAATCTGTATATCTTCTTTGGAGAAATGTCTGTTTAGGTCTTCTGCCCATTTTTGGATTGGGTTGTTTGTTTTTTTGATATTGAGCTGCATGAGCTGCTTGTAAATTTTGAATATTAATCCTTTGTCAGTTGCTTCATTTGCAAATATTTTCTCCCATTCTGAAGATTGTCTTTTAGTCTTGTTTATGGTTTCCTTTGCTGTGCAAAAGCTTTTAAGTTTCATTAGGTCCCATTTGTTTATTTTTGTTTTTATTTCCATTTCTCTAGGAGGTGGGTCAAAACGGATCTTGCTGTGATTTATGTCATAGAGGAAGAGTTTGATGGTGTCTGGCCTTACATTTAGGTCTTTAATCCATTTTGAGTTTATTTTTGTGTATGGTGTTAGGGAGTGTTCTAATTTCATTCTTTTAGTAATGTAGCTGTCCAGTTTTCCCAGCACCACTTATTGAAGAGGCTGTCTTTTCTCCATTGTATATTCTTGCCTCCTTTATCAAAGATAAGGAGACCATAGGTGCGTGGGTTTATCTCTGAGCTTTCTATCCTGTTCCACTGATCTATATTTCTGTTTTTGTGCCAGCACCTTACTGTCTTGTTTACTGTAGCTTTGTAGTATAGTCTGAAGTCAGGGAGCCTGATTCCTCCAGCTCTGTTTTTCTTTCTCAAGATTGCTTTGGTTATATGGGGTTTTTTTGTGTTTCCATACAAATTGTGAAATTTTTTGTTTTAGTTCTGTGAAAAATGCCAGTGGTAGTTTGATGGCGATTGCATTGAATCTGTAGGTTGCTTTGGGTAGTATAGTCATTTTCACAATGTTGATTCTTCCAATCCAAGAGCATGGTATATCTCTCCATCTCTTTGTATCATCTTTAATTTCTTTCATCAGTGTCATAATTTTCTGCATACAGGTCTTTTGTCTCCTTAGGTAGGTTTATTACCAGATATTTTATTCTTTTTGTTGCAATGGTAAATGGGAGTGTTTTCTTAATTTCACTTTCAGATTTTTCATCATTAGTGTATAAGAATGCAAGAGATTTCTGTGCATTAATTTTGTATCCTGCTACTTTACCAAATTCATTGATAAGCTCTAGTAATTTTCTGGTGGCATCTTTAGGGTTCTCTATGTATAGTATCATGTCATCTGCAAACAATGACAGTTTTACTTCTTCTTTTCCAATTTGTATTCCTTTTATTTCTTTTGCTTCTCTGATTGCCATGGCTAGGACTTCCAAAACTATGCTGAATAATAGTGGTGTGAGTGGACATCCTTGTCTCGTTCCTGATCTTAGAGGAAATGCTTTCAGATTTTCACCATTGAGAATGGTGTTTGCTGTGGGTTTGTAATATATGGCCTTTATTATGTTGAGGTAGGGTCCCTCTGTGCCCACTCCCTGGAGAGTTTTTAATCATAAATAGGTGTTGAATTTTGTGAAAAGCTTTTTTTTCATTCACTGAGATGATCATATGGTTTTTATTCTTCAGTTTGTTAATATTGGTGTATCACATTGATTTTTTTTTAACATCTTTATTGGAGTATAATTGCTTTACAATATTGTGTTAGTTTCTGCTGTATAACAAACTGAATCAGCTATATCACATTGATTGATTTGCGTATATTGAAGAATCCTTGCATCCCTGGGATAAATCCCACTTGATCATGGTGTATGATCCTTTTAATGTGTTGTTGGTTTCTGTTTGCTAGAATTTTGTTGAAGAGTTCTGCATCTATATTCATCAGTGATATTGGCCTGTAGTTTTCTTTTTTGGTGACATCTTTCTCTGGTTTTGGTACCAGGGTGATGGTGGCCTCGTAGAATGAGTTTGGGAGTGTTCCTCCCTCTGCTATATTTTGGAAGAGTTTGAGAAAGATAGGTATTAGCTCTCCTCTAAATGTTTGATAGAATTCTCCTGTGAAGCCATCGGCTCCTGGGCTTTTGTTTGTTGGAAGATTTTTAATCACAGTTTCAATTTCAGTGCTTGTGATTAGTCTGTTTATATTATCTATTTCTTCCTGGTTCAGTCTGGGAAGGTTGTGCTTTTCTAAAAATTTGTCCATTTCTTCCAGGTTGTCTATTTTATTGGCATAGAGTTGCTTGTAGTAGTCTCTTATGATGCTTTGTATTTCTGTGGGGTCCATTATAACTTCTCCTTTTTCATTTCTAATTTTATTGATTTGAGTCCTCTCCCTCTTCTTCTTGATGAGTCTGGCTAAAGCTTTATCAATTTTGTTTATCTTCTCACAGAACCAGCTTTTAGTTTTATTGATCTTTGCTACTGTTTTCTTTGTTTCTATTTCATTTATTTCTGCTCTGATCTTTATGATTTCTTTCCTTCTACTGACTTTGGGTTTTCTTTGCTCTTCTCTCTCTAGTTCCTTTAGGTGTAAGTTTAGATTGTTTATTTGAGATTTTTCTTGTTTCTTGAGGTAGGATTTTATTGCTATAAACTTCCCTCTTAGAACTTCCTTTGCTGCATCCCATAGGTTTTGGATTGTGTTTTCATTGTCATTTGTCTCTAGGTACTTTCTGATTTCCTCTTTGATTTCTTCATTGATCTCTTGGTTATTTAGTAATGTATTGTTTAGCCTCCATGTGTTTGTGTTTTTTATGTTTTCTTCCCTGTAATTTATTTCTATTCTCATAATGTTGTGGTGATCGGAAAAGATGCTTGATAGATTTCAATTTTCTTAAATTTACCAAGGCTTGATTTGTGACCCAAGATGTGATCTATCCTGGAGAATGTTCTGTGTGCACTTGAGAAGAAAGTGTAATCTGCTGTTTTCAGATGGAATGTCCTATAAATATCAATTACATCTATGTGGTCTGTTGTGTCCTTTAAAGCTTGTGTCTTCATATTTATTTTCTGTCTGGATGATCTGTGCACTGGTGTAAGTGAGGTGTTAGATTACCCCACTATTACTGTGTTACTGTCAATTTCCTCTTTTATAGCTGTTAGCATTTGCCTTATGTATTGAGGTGCTCCTATGTTGGGCGCATATATATTTATAATTGTTATATCTTCTTCTTGGATTGATCCCTTGGTCATTATGTAGTATCCTTCCTTGTCTCTTGTAACATTCTTTATTTTAATGTCTATTTTGTCTGATATGAGTATTGCTACTCCAGCTTTCTTTTGATTTCCATTTGCATGGAAAATTTTTTCATCCCCTCACATACAGATGTGTCCCTAGGTCTGCAGTGGGTCTCTTATAAATAGCATATATATGCGTCTTGTATTTGTATCCATTCAGCAAGCCTGTGTCTTTTGGTTGGAGCATTTAATCCATTCATATTTAAGGTAATTATCAACACGTATGTTCCTCTGACCATTTTCTTAATTGTTTTGGGTTTGTTTTTGTAGGTCCTTTTCTTCTCTTGTGTTTCCCACTTAGAGAAGTTCCTTTAGCATTTGTTGTAGAGCTGGTTTGGTGGTGCTGAATTCTCTTAGCTTTTGCTTGTCTGTAAAGCTTTTGATTTCTCCATCGAATCTGAATGAGATCCTTGCCGGGTAGAGTAATCTTGGTTGTAGGTTCTTCCCTCTCATCTCTTTAAATATATCATGCCACTCCCTTCTGGCTGGTAGAGTTTCTGCTGAGAAATCAGTTGTTAACCTTATGGGAGTTCCCTTGTATGTTATTTGTTGTTTTTCCCTTGCTGCTTTCAATAATTTCTCTTTGTGTTTAATTTTTGTCAGTTTGATTACTGTGTGTATTGGCTTGTTTCTCCTTGGTTTTATCCTGCCTGGGACTCTCTGCGCTTCCTGGGCTTGGTGGCTGTTTCCTTTCCCATGTTAGGGAAGTTTTCGACTATAATCTCTTCAGATATTTTCTTGGGTCCTTTCTCTCTCTCTTCTTCTGGGACCCCTATAATGTGAATGTTAGTGCATTTAATGTTGTCCCAGAGGTCTCTTAGGCTGTCTTCATTTCATTCTTTTTTCTTTATTCTGTTTTGTGGCAGTGAATTCCACCATTCTGTCTTCCAGGTCACTTATCCATTCTTCTTCCTCGGTTATTCTGCTATTGATTCCTTCTAGTGTATTTTTGATTTCAGATGTTGTGTTGTTCATCTCTGTTTGGTTGTTCTTTAATTCTTCTAGGTCTTTGTTAAACATTTCTTGCATCTTCTCAGTCTTTGCCTCCATTCTTTTTCCAAGGTCTAGGACCATGTTCACTATCATTATTCTGAATTCTTTTTCTGGAAGATTACCTCTATCCACTTCATTTAGTTGTTTTTCTGGGGTTCTATCTTATTCCCTCATCTGGTACATAGTCCTCTGCCTTTTCATTTTGTCTGTCTTTCTGTGAATGTGATTTTCATTCCACAGGCTGCAGGATTGTAGTTCAGTATTTATTATGTAATGTTAAAGGAAAAACAGGATAAGCTCTGTATATAAAATTTAATCTCAGTTTTGTTAAAGTAATTTTAAACATGTACTTTAAAAAGTCTAGAAGGAAATACAACAAAATATTAAATATTTCCCCAAGTTATTAAATGTCTTTCATTATCTTTATTTTGTATAATATCTCAATTGATATAATACCCCAAGTCATATAGATAACCTAATTTGGAATTTTTTTTGTATAGATTTTACATTATCCATTATGGAGGGACCTTAATGTTTTGACAGTGCCTCCTATTTTGTAGTATAAAAAAGAAAACTAAAGTTTTCCCTTCTAATAGAAGTTCAAATCAATGGTTATTCTTAAAAAAAAAAAAAGTCTAAAAAATTCTTGATATGGTGCTTAGAGCTTTGAAAAGCATTTGAAAGGCATCTGATTTTGAAAGAAAGGATGAAGACATGATAATGTTAGCTCTGCGTGTTGAGTTGAAAATGATACAATGATACCTGCTTGTTAGATACTGGACTTTTATAAGTGACATTAAATGAATATAAAATGGTAACAATTTTGAACTGTATTCCAGCCATTGGCTCGAGGTGAAAGATGATTTATCAGATGCCGGCCCCCTCTGTCTCTTACTTTTCATTTCCACATTTGTGCCCTTCTCTCTACCTTTTTTTTTTTAGAATGTAAGTTAAATAAATTTGAGACGTGTAAAAAGTAGGAGCACAATATGAATTATAGGATCGATCATATTTCATCACGTCTGGTTTTTTAAGTACTTGATTGTTTTTAAATGGTTCATTTCCACTCAATTAGAAAATGGATCTCATATAAAGTGTCTCATTGAAATATTTTAAATTTAACATTGTATCTGTATCCTAGGGCTACATATTTATTTTAGCCAAGATAATCTATAAATGTAATATATAAGAATTTGATGAGCCTTCAGTTGAATATCAACATTTGGGAGAATTTAGTTTTTACTGCTAAAATTATCCTTAAATTATATTTAATTGATCATGATTAATGATGTATAAGTACTATTGATATTTTTTCAGCATTCTTTGTAACTCACATAAACTTTTCAGAATCCTTCTTATAAGTCCTGGTTACCTATAGAAATGTTTATTTCTATAAAAACATCCTTCACTCAAAAATTTTTATGCACCTTAAAATGAAAATTGTTTTAATTTTTTAATAGATTTGTTTAACAGAAATATTTAAATGGTTTAGAATGGGTTGTTGGCTTGTCAACGAATCCCATATTGACAGAGGTTATATAAGGGTTGTCGGTGTTCTCACAAAATTCCAGGTATTACTTATTTTACTTCTAAATTGTGTAATGTAACTTTAGAAGGTAATATGTAAAGTGTGGATTGTTACTGTGTATAAGAACACTGTTTTTCATTTTAACTAGATTATTGCAGAAATATATTTTTTTAATATAGAAATCTTTGAAGAGACCAAACTTCATTTTAAAAAATAACTTTTTATTGCTTTTGGTCATCCTAACATTTCTCTGAGATAAGGAGATTGGATAACTTTTGCCCAGTTTTATAGGTGATACTCAGGTAGAGTGATTTGTCAAAGATCACATCAAAGTTAAGTTGTAGAAGTGAGATTAGAATGGACCTTTTGACTTAGTTTAATTTTTTTTCTGTGTTATGGTACAAAACATTCACAGTATTTTACCATAATCAGTGATACCATTTTGTTTTATTGTCTATTACCAGCAATAGAAGGTAAATCTTAACTCACTAGTAAGCCTTCAAACGAATGTGACCAGAAGACTTTACTTTTGGGGGTTTTGAGTAGGAATGATAATATAGTTAATTTCTGATGGTCTAGTCCTAATGGGGAAGTAGGTATTTAGCAATAAATAAACTATACAATGCTGATCAACTTTTGTCTTTTAGCCAGAACAGTAAAGCAGTAGCACTGGATAAATGTAAATTAGAGAAGCTAACAAGAGAGATTCAGGGCTAAAACATTAGATTTCATCATGTGGTTCTACTGTGCACTATTGCATCCAATAAGGGATTCTTCTGTTCTTTCTGTTACAGATGCTGAAAATTTCTTCTAAGGAGAAATATCCCTTATTTACTTTTGTAAATGGTCATTCCAGAGACTATGATTTTACATCTACTACAACCAATGAAGAAGACCTTTTCTCAGAGGATGAAAAGAAAAGATTAAAAAGATTTAGCACAGAAGAGTTTGTCTTGCTGTAAAGATTAGCACATTTGTGCTTGATGAGAAGAAATCCTTTGAAGGAAGCAAAATGAAGAGAAACAAGTATACTTGAAACTGGTTTATTTTCACAAATACCTTAATTTTGTACGTTCTTTAAAAAAAGAACATTTGAAAATATACAAGTTTTAAAGATATTTTTTTGAAAGAGAAATGATTCAGTGAATCTTGATTTCTAATAAATATCAAGTGATTCTGGCTGCATTCCTGTTTCCCTAAGATCTGCTAATGATAACTCTACCTTAACTGCAAGTCTTCCAGTCTTCAAATTCTTCCACCTGGGTCCAGTATTCTCCTGAAGGTTTTGTGATATTGGGCCCCAAAATAGGATTGCCAAATAGTTTCAAAAGCTTCAGTTTGGGCTTCCCTGGTGGCGCAGTGGTTAAGAATCTGCCTGCCAATGCAGGGGACACGGGTTCGAGCCCTGGTCTGGGAAGATCCCACATGCCGCGGAGCAACTGAGCCCGTGAGCCACAACTACTGAGCCTGTGCGTCTGGAGCCTGTGCTCCGCAACAAGAGAAGCCACGACAGTGAGAGGCCCGCGCACCGCGATGAAGAGTGGCCCTCGCTCGCCGCAACTGGAGAAAGCCCTCGCACAGAAACGAAGACCCAACACAGCCAAAAATAAATAAATAAATAAATTTATTAAAAAAAAAAAAAAAAAAAAAAGCTTCAGTTTATACTAATGACCAGAAGAGCAGAGAATGAATCTTCAATGCTGCCTAAGCCTCCTGATATTAATGCAACCAAAGGATGCTTTTGGATGTATCTTGATATATTTTAAATAGTAACTTTTAGCTGTGATATGATACAATTACATAAGCAGAATTTTGAGTTGAGGTAATACTTAGCAATATGATTTTATAATGGCTCCTCATTTTGCTTGCTGTTGAGCCTTGTCTGAGGAGTGAAGGTAAGGTATTGGTTTTCCCCACTGATTTAAAGTTTATGTTATTAATAATAACTACATCCAATCTAACAGATAAAGGCAAAATTGTTTGTTTCCTATCTCAAAAATGAAATTTTATGGAAACTCTACTTATTATGCAGTTTTAAAATCTAAAGATAAGTACCAGGAAAGATATCAGTAGATGCTCCTCCATGTGATTTTTGCTATTTGTATAAATCAGTGCAGTGGTGTTTAGAAGCTGAGGCCATCTATAAGGTAAATCTGCCTTAAGTGTATTATGTATTACTTAAAGGCAAGTTTGTGATATAAAAGTATGAGTTATTATTGAGCCAGGTTTATAAAATAAGTACTTTAATAAAGATGTAAGAACATAAAATGCCTTTGTTTTGGTTTTAATGGGATTATTTTAATCCTTTCATTTGAAAAATCATTGTCTCAAATGAATTCTGTTTATTTATAATGAAGGCAAATAATATTGTTGCTTTGAAAGCAAGTAATAACTTATTTTATGAAGCTTCCATGTTTCAGTGTGAAAAGGTGACTTATAAAGACAAAAAATTGTGTATCATTTAAAGTCATTGATTTTTTTCCTTCTGGAAGCCTATTTGTTAGGTGTACAGTTACACGCAAAACTGAAAGAGGGTGGGCAGATAGACTGCTTTGGTATGCCTGACGAAAGAAATCAGGTTTGGCATTTCCTGGTGAAGATAGTTTATTGAATTCAAAAAATAGTCAGTAATCTAAAATTTTCCTTTACCCTAGATGAAATCTGGACAAGTTAAGTATGGTACTGATTTTCCTAGAATGCGAAAGCAGTACAGGTACAACAAGAAGCCAGTGGTATGCCTGATTTTATACACTGCAGCTCCCTCGTCTAAAGTACTGCAATTTGTTGTTCCTATACACCTGCAGTAGTCACAGGATTCTACAACAAACACATCAAATGAGAGCACCATATCTTCAAACAAATCAGAACTGACTGTAAGTGTTCTCTTACAGGGACTATATACAAGCTTAGAATTACAGGATAGCATTCTGTTATTTTCACAGCATATTGGGGGATGAGACAAAATTACACCTGGACAAAGTTGAGGTGAGAGGAGGGAGAAACTTCCTTTACATTGCATTATATTGAAAATACTCAGAATATTGCACAGACAAGACAGATCTTACAATACAATCATCCCCATGACTGAGAATAAATGGTTAGGATCAGAAATTATTAGAATAATATGCATATAAAAAGTATTCAACAATATGTATGAATGAATGCATGCATTCATGAAAATTGAGAGATAGGCTGATGGATTTATCTTGCCTATTAATAATAAAAAAATCAGCTTCAGCCAAGGACCAGCCAAAACTTGTGCTAATCTTTTATTGGAAAGACAGCAACAAAACTACATCATTAGATTTAGAATAGAGGTTTCAGACTTTGTTTTGAACACAGATTTCATTTAAAGTTCTGACAGCCAGTAGACTCAGTCAATAAAGCTATTGGATGATCTCTTTCAGCCTGGAATAAAAGAAAGTAATAAAGGACAAGATTCTAAGGTGGGTGTTCTGTTAGAATTATGATAGGAGGATCCTCCATTTGGACATCAATATTAAGATACTAGATTTTACCATTAACATTTCAGAAATGAATTAAAAAAATTTTGATGTGACTTTTTGGTGGCAAAGGTTTCTTTTCTCTCTTCTTCATAAAATTTGACACTTTGAATCCCCTTTTGTCAATGTATTAACCACCAGCAGGCAATCTTGAGAGTCATCATTTGGTGAATGACTGAATGAAAAGATCCTTTATAGTGTAAGTCTATGCAAAAGAATTTCCCAGAGATATCCATTTTTCTGTTCTTACGTTAAACCAACCCCATTGAATTTGTGTTAGTGAGAAGACAACTTTAGAGGATTAAAAATTCGGTTAACCTTAGGATTTAGCATTGTCCAAGGGCAAACATATCTAAAAATATATATGTTAATTTCATCTTATTTTTAGGAGAATGGAAACAAAATAGCAAAAATAACATCTGTATAGTCTATCCAATTTTAGGTCAGAAATCTCTATTTTTTAGAGATCTCTTGTTACTTTCTCTTATTCCATGCCAGAAAGCACTGTATTTCTGGTCACATCGTACTAATCCAGCCTTTTTTTTCCCTTTTCTCTGCTAATTTCTTTGCTACTAGGAGAAAGATTTATTTTCATGGTTTATCACAGGTCACTTTCAGTAGCTTGCATTGTACATCCAGGTCTTGACTATATTTTCAGACACAATCATAAAAACACTATAAAGGATTTTCCAAAAACAGAACACAATAGGAAGAACAGATAATGAAAAAACACTTGAAAATATTAAATCACTATATGAATTTCTATTGAAACAGACATAAGATAAGGAGGAGATTGAGAATTTAAAATAATAGTGAAATAGAAGCAAGATATCCAGAATATATTGATAGAGGCAATTTCTTAGAAAGGATAATGGATTATTATTTTCTATAAAAAGAAGAGCAAATGTCTTTCGAAAAATTTTAGGAGAATAAATACTTAACCAGTAATATTTATTATAGCCTCAGTATTGTCAATCAACCACAATTTAATAGTACTATATTTGGTTAAGCATTTAGACTGAATATCTTCAGGTACCGAATTGAAAAGGTGAAATGTCAGACCAGGAAAAATTGGAAACATCCTATTGATTCTAAAATATAAATTTTCTATCATTTTATAGTTTGAATCTTAAGTCAGTTTAGAAATCTGAAGCATTTTTGTGTGGTTTTCATGGTTATATAAAGACTTTCTCTTTGCCTATAAACTTTGGAAAATATTATATTTAGAGTCATTATTGCAGAAGTCCTCAGCATTATTGGTGGCAAGCAATGGCCCAAAATATTCACAACTACTATAAAGTTTCACTTACTTTCTCACAATAAGAAAAATATGCTAGGGACTTCCCTGGTGAACCAGTGGTTGAGACTTCGCCTTCCAATGCAGGGGGTGTGGGTTTGATCCGTGGTCGGGGAACTAAGATCCCACATGCCTCAGGGCCAAAAAACTAAAACATAAAAATGGAAGCAATATTGGAACAAATTCAATAAAGACTTTCAAGAAAAAGAAAAAGAAAAATATGCTAAAAGTGGAGAATACATGTTTGTATTAGGTAGAAAAATTATTGTGCTACCCTGTAACCAATTCCTCCAGAAATTTAGAGACTCAATTTTCCCCTATTTTAAGTCAATAGTCCAGATACTGCTGTCATTCAAGAATGAATCACAAAAAGATTCTACAGAGAATTATCTTTCATTTATAATGTTATTGAAAATTAAATTAATAAGTATAAATATAATACTTATATTTTATACTAAGGCAATATAATAAGAATTGGGAATTCATGGGTTTTAAAAGAAGTTATTTTATAAGCAGGAAAGGTAAAGAAAGGAAAGTTAGAAGTCCAATAGAAGTCTGATAACAAAAGGATGAGAGAATTATTGACAGCAAGTTTTGAGTGTGTCTAGGCAAATACACCATATCAAACTGACACAGGTAAAAAGTATGAATTTAAAAGGCTTGAAGGCTGGGATGATTTAAAATTTTTTTAAAAAATATTTAATTTATTCCTTTCTTTTTTTTGGCTGCGTTGGGTCTTAGTTGTGGCACGTGGGATCTTTTGTTGTGGTGCATGGGCCTCTCTCTAGTTCTGGCATGCGGGCTCCAGGGTGTGTGAGCTCCGGAGCGCGTGGGCTCTGTAGTTTGTGGCACACGGGCTCTCTTGTTGAGGCATGCAAGCCCAGTAGTTGTGGTGCATGGGCTTATTTGCCCTGCGGCATGTGGGATCTTAGTTCCCCGACCAGGGATGGAACTCGTGTCCCGTGCATTGGAAGGCGGATTCTTTACCACTGGACCACCACGGAAGTCCCTGGGATGATTTAAAATTTGATGTAGGCGTTGGTAGAAAGTAAATACTGACTGATACCAAAAGGTAAATATGTGGCTGCTGTGTTGCATAACTCCAGGGGGGCACTGTTTTCAGTGTAATGTGAATGGCACTCCTGGAGTTGTACAATGTGGCATCCTTGTAGCTACTTGCTATTTATACAGCACTGTTCTGATCAATTCAGTTGTATCAAATTATAGCTAATGAATCTAAGATGGGGAATTAGATCTGGGATTAAGGAGACTATTAAGGAGTCCTGAGACTTGGATGATCCTATAATGGAGCAGGTCAGGAGAGTCCATAGTTAGGACTCTAGTAATTTATCAGGGAGTTTTAATGGAGAGATACACATACATATTTAAGTTATTTCCAAGTTACTTTAACTAGATATCATAGAAAAAAATCCACCCTGCACTTCTGCTACCTCAACATAGTATTTTCACTTGTCTATATTGTCTTCTATTTTGTGTTTAATAGGTTGAATTGTGATTCTTATTTTTAAAATTTAACTGCATTCTATTTGATGGAGAGAGCCACCACTTATCAGTCTTTCAACTTTTGATTTGTGTAATGACATTGTCTCTCTGACTTGCATGGTAGTCTTTCCTGTGTCTTGTGTCTGGTTCCTAAACCTGATTCACTGTGCTTGGCCAGTTTTGTGGCTACCAGCCCATGTCTAGAGAGAGAGACCTAGAGAGAGACTCTTATTTTCGTACATAATATGTTCCTGTAAACACTTAAAACAGCTGAATGTGAAGGAACTGAGCCACAGATACTTTCAAACAATATTTTAAGGAAGGTTCTGTCCCAGAGAGTATAAAATATTATGGAAATATTGAAAACATTATAAAATTATTTTAATCATATAGTCTTGACATAATCTTATAGTTCTAGCATTTCATAGATATTCTTTATTTTTGGTCTTTTATAGTCAAACATACAGTTGATTGACTTAAAGTCCAGTGAGCATGTCATTGAGGCTGATGATTATTTCTATCCTTGTATTAATTATATGAAATTTGAGACCTACATTTCTTTTTTTTTTTAATTTTCATAGATCAATTTATTTAGAATTACAAATATTAAGAATAAAACATTTATGCATTTCTTAATTAACATAACAGTTTAGCTAAATATAAACTCTGCACTAAAGTTCTGCAGTGGCACAATACCAACAAAGAATATGGAAGCATTTTTAAACTATACAAAAATTTCAAATGGAAAATAATCTTGTTTCAATTTTATTATACATTAACATATAAAAAGTCTCATTTTATGAGACATCTAAAAGAATCAAAGCCACTTCTACAGCTATATCTTAAACTCCAAATCTGAAAACAATTTATTTTATTTTGACTTTATAATATTCTATATTAAAACAGAGAAAATTCCAAATACACACTTTTTACAAGATTAACATCTTAGGCAGGGTTTTCCTTAAAAAACCAAAAACCAAAAAATGGAGAAGAGGAGTATAATGTAACCGTGGTGGAGTCATAAAAAATCGAGAAGGTCGCTGTTTTTGTTCAAAGGCAGCAATAGGCATCGTCTCATGAGGCTCATTACTAAGAACTTCATAGTCAGGGATAGTATGAGTTCCTAAGCCCTGCCCTATCAAAAGTTACTCTATAAGTAGCATTAAGAGTATCCACAGCATCTATCTGTCCAGTGAACAGACCATCATGAACACCACATAATCGTGCTGTAACTTTGGTTCCAATGACCAGGGGCAAAGGAATTTCGTCTGGGAGATCTTTGAACTGTGAAACATCCGCAACTTTCCTTTGTTGTAAGAGCCTTATTTTCTGCCGTTTCTGTTTTAATGCTGATCTCTCTTCCTCAAAAAATGCAGAACATCTCCGTGGTTTCCCCATAAGCCGCCTGATTTTTCCCCATTCTACTCTTGTTAACTTTCTTGTTTTCAAATTAGGAAAAGATTCCTTTAGACACACACAGAAGTCATTGTCGCCTTCAAAAAGTGGTTTATCTATGTTTGAGTAGAACCACTCATATATGCATCACTTATGTGCTTTGGGAAGCTTGAGTAAGTTACGTAATCGAAAACCAATCTTCTGTGAGGCCTCCTTATCTGGTGTTGACATTGTTGCTGTAAATTTCTGTGGAACCATTGCCACCCTCTGATTTCTTTCAGGTGACCTTGTATTTATTTGTCTGTCATCTTCATCAGAAAAGAGCCGACTTCGTTTTGAATTTCTGAAAGGCATTTCCACAGCAGAGCCTGTATTCCTGCCTTTCCAAACAGGTGTTTTTTGTAAAGAGCTGTACTTTTCATTCCATGTGTTAGATAAGCTTCCGTTTTTTAAACTGACAAGGGCTTTCGCTGAAGAGCTCTCGTCAGGCAACTGGTCGAGCTCCGCCATCTTGAACGAGCCGCGCCGCTTTTTCAAAGCCTGCCCGCCGCGGTGCATTGTGGGGCGGAGACTGTCTTTGCCAGGGAGGTTCGAATGCGGAGCTCGCTGCCCGCGGTGCGGCGCTGCGCGGCGCTACTACCGCCGCTGCCGGCTGAGGCGGGCCCGGCTCCGCCCGCGCCTGCCCAGGGAGGGGGTGTCGCCGCCGAGACCTACATTTCTTACCGTGAGTTTTAGCACTTTCTTTTTTCTATTTTCCTGTCATGTTTACAAAATAAGGGGAAATGAAATATAAAATCCAATATTGTATAAGCTGCTACATAAAGATTGTGGTATTAGCTGGCACACAGCATCAGCTCAGAGCTCATAGTGCTTCTTTGTCAGCTGATGTTCAAAAGTCCAAGTTTTATAATATTAAAGGTCATTTAGGAGTATCAGATTATATGAAAGTCTAATGTCTTTTTGATTTATAGCCATCCTAGTGGGCATGAAGTGGTATCATGTTTTTTTTAAAAAATAACTTTGTTGAGATGTAATTCACCCTTTTCAAGTGTACAGTTCATTGGTTTTAGATGTATTTGCAGAGTTATACAGTGATCACTACTCTCAAATTCCAGAATATTCTCATTACTCCAAAAAGAAACCCTGTACCTACTAACTAATTTACTTTGTGTGGATTTGCCTATTCCAGACATTTCATATGCATGGAATCATATAATATGTGGCCTTTGGTGGCTGACTCCTTTCACTTAACATAATGTTTGCAGATTTATCCACATTGTAGCATGTATCAGCACTTCATTCTTTTTTGTGACTGAATAATATTTCATTAGATGGATATACTACATTTTGTTTATTTATCAGTTGATGGACATTTTGGTTGTTCCTACTTTTTGGCTATTACGAACAACACTTCTATGAACACTTGTGTATATGATTTTATGTGGGCATTTGTTTTCCTTTCTTCTGGGAATATGCCTAGGAATGGAATTGCT
Organism: Balaenoptera ricei; assembly: GCF_028023285.1. Taxonomy (NCBI): domain Eukaryota; kingdom Metazoa; phylum Chordata; class Mammalia; order Artiodactyla; family Balaenopteridae; genus Balaenoptera; species Balaenoptera ricei. Next base: position 53,928,884 of record NC_082639.1, read on the forward strand.
GGTCATATGGTAGCTCTATGTTTAGCTATTTAAGGAACTGCCAAATTGTTTTCCAAAGTGGCTGCACCATTTTGCAATTCCATTAAGAATGTATGAAGGTTCCAATTTTTCTACTTCCTCACCAACCCTTGTTATTGTCTTTAATTTTAACCATCCAATGTGTGTAAAATGGTACATTATTCTGGTTTTGATTTGCATTTTCTTAGTGACTAAGAATGTTTAGCATCTTTTCATATGTTTGTGGCCATTTGTATATCTTCTTTGGAGAAGTGTGTATTCAAGTTCTTTGCTCGTTTTAAAATTGCTTATTTGTCTTTATATGTATTGAGTTATAAGAGTTCTTTGCACATTCTGGATACAAGTCCTTTATCAGAAATACATGATTTAAGAACATTTTCTCCCATTCTGTGGATTTTTTTACTTTCTTGATGGTATCCTTTGAAACACCAATAAAGTCCAATTTATCTGTTTTCTATTTTTTATTTGGTTGCTTGTGCTTTTGGTGTCATATTTAAGAAACCATTGCTTAATCCACGATCACAAAGATTTATGTACTTCTTTCTAAGAGTTTTATAGTTCTAGCTCTTACATTTAGGTTTTTAAATCCATTTTGAATTGATTTTTGTATATGGTGTGAGATAGGTGTCCAAATTCCTTCTTTTGCCTGTGAATGTCCAGTTGTCCCAGCACTATTTCTTGAAAAGACTATTCTTTCCCCATTGAATGGTCTTGGCATTCTTATTGAAAATTAATTGACCATAAATGTAAGAGTTTATTTCTGGACTCTCAATTCTATTCCATTTATCTATATGTCTATCCTCATGCCATATGTATATGACATATAGTTGATTTACAGTGTTGTGTTAGTTTCTGCTGTACAGCAAAGTGATTCAGTTATACATCTCTATACATTCTTTTTCATATGCTTTTCCATTATGGTTTATCACAGGATACTGAATATAGTTCTCTGTGCTGTCCTTGTTGTTTATCCAGTACCACGCTACCTTGATTACTATAGCTTTGTAGTAAATTTTGAAATTGAGAAGTGTGAGTCCTCTAACTTTGTTCTTTTTCAAGATAATTTTGGCAATTCTGAATACCTTGTATTTTCATATCAACTTCAGCTTGTCAATTTCTGCAAAATTTTTCTTTTTTTTTTTCAGTCTTTATTTTTAAAACATAAAGTGTTATTGAATTTCCACATAGTATGAAGTTGGCCCCAAACACCAAAGATACTTGTTTGAAAAGGAATAAAACATGCAAAAGATAGGTCGTATAGGTATGGTCATATTGTAAAAGAACATATCAAATTACACTAGATTACAGCCAGAACAAGTGTTTCAAAACTAAGACTTTACATATTCACTTAATACTACTAGTTTGGAAAAAATTATGAATCCTTATATTTAGGGAAAAACAGATACTTAATTTCTCTGTCAAGCTCCAGTGTTCCACTGTGGAGATGGCATAAATGAACTGGTTAAACTATAGAGTCAGACTGGCTCTGCTCAAATTGTGACTTTAGCACTTACTAGCTATGTACATGGCCTTGAGCAAGTAACTTAATCTCATCTTTAAAATATAGATAATAGTAACTATCACATTGGGCTATTGTGAGGATTAAGTGAGGAAACATGCAAAAACACTTAGAAAAATGCCTGGCACATAGTGAGTACTCAATAAGTGTTAGTCTTTAAAACTGTTGTCAAGATTTCATTCATCTCTGTCTTAATATTTGAAAAGGCTTTAAGAGTAAGTTTTTTGTTTTTGGAACTGGCATTGAAGAACAAGAGTTAGAAAAGAAAAGAAAAAAAATCAAAACCCCTAAAACTTCTTAATTCCACTCCAATATTGAGTGTCTGTCGGGTTCTATAGAATACCTTGAGGTAAAAAAGTGACACTTCTGTCAGGAAGCTTGGAAATTTACTTAAGGGTGGGGAAAATACACCAAAAGATGGTCACACTTTGTAGGGGAAGAGAGGACTTATAATAGAAATTCTATAAAATAAAATTGTATTTGGTTTCAAAAGAGAGCTCATATCTGGTTATGGAATGTCTTCATGGAGGAGGTGTCATTTGAGGTGAACCTTAAAAGTCTGGTATATAGGCAGTGGTGAAGTAAGTAGTGGGGCTAATAAGGAAACAGCACAAAGACTCAGAGACAGGGTCCGTGGACATGTTTTCTAAATGAAAATGGGGTTGGGGTGGAGGGTTATCCCCATAGGGCATGTTTGAGATGCATGTGGCTGCTTTTGGTGGTTCTACTGACCAGGGAGCACTGGTGGCATTTAGTAAGGGAATGATGATAATAAACATCCTGCAACGATGTGGATAGAAGAATGTGTATTAAGAATGAAACATATGTCAAAGCTATATTACTGAGGATCTTGAGGGTCAGGCTGAAACTTACACTTAAGTAGGTAGGTGCCTGGGAGGAGGGCCACAGGAGCAAGGATGTTGAAGGAAGAAACAAAGGGTATAGAAGTCAGAAGAACTGGGGTTTAGTTCTAACACTTTAAAACATGAAGATTTAAAATTGGAAGATGATTTCTCAAACCCTATCCTTAGAGTCTGTTTTACTTTGATATAATTCTGTAGAGTCTATGGATGAACTTAGTGAATTTAGGTGGGGCTGAGGAACAGTAAGTCATTTAATGTAGAGGTTTTTTTTTTTTTTTAATTTTTATTTATTTATTTATTTATTTTCGGCTGTGTCGGGTCTTCGTTTCTGTGCGAGGGCTTTCTCTAGTTGCGGCAAGCGAGGGCCACTCTTCATCGCGGTGCGCGGGCCTCTAATTATCGCCGCCTCTCTTGTTGCAGAGCACAGGCTCCAGACGCGCAGGCTCAGTAGTTGTGGCTCACGGGCCTAGTCGCTCCGCGGCATGTGGGATCCTCCCAGACCAGGGCTCGAACCCACGTCCCCTGCACTGGCAGGCAGATTCTCAACCACTGCGCCACCAGGGAAGCCCAATGTAGAGGTTCTTAACCTGATGAATCCATGAGTAGAATTCAAGGGTCTATGAACTTGGATGTGAAAAAAATTACATCTTTATTTTCACTAACATCTAACTAAAACATAGCATTTCCTTCCACTAAGAATGTAGGCAAAAAAGTATAGTAATATTAGCAGTACCTAGGACTTTGCAACTCATTGAAATCATAAATTCTTTCGTACCATGGTTAATGCGGTTATCTTGAAATATTTACACTGCCTTGAAATTACGGTAGGACTTGCTGCTAAGACTTATTAATGCGTTGACAAAGAAGCCAATATATTACTATATATCAAATTTCAAAATATTTTCATAACTATTCCCTTTGTAACCATGTGCATTTCATTTACATTTTAAAATATTTTATTGAGAATGGGTCCATAGACTTTACCAGTCTCGCAAAGGCTTTAAAGTGAGGAAGTGGGAGAAACGGAATGACAGAAGGTCGTGAGGATGATAGGCAAGGCAGAAGAAGTTCAGGCTGAAATCAGGAGTTGGAGCATTTTTAGTGTTGAAGTAGACGGATGCACATCAGGAGGAGAGGGTGTGATGATGATAGAGCAGCACCTGGAAGCGGGAATGCAGAGTCACCCTCACCACCACCCCCAATGGGAGGGATTCGAATAGAAGGAGGAGTCCCTGCTGGTTGAGTTTAGATGGGAATTAGTATCGTCAGGGAAAGAAAAGTTTGAGTCAGTGTGAAGAGAAAGGATTAATGATTGCAATGATGATAACAATTGCATCAGCTGCCATTTATTGGGTACTTACCAAGTATTTTATAAAAAACATTGTTTCATTTAATCTACACAAAAATCCTGGGGTATTAGTTATTTTTATCATCTTTTACAGATGAAGAAACTGACATTTCAGATACAGTAACTTGCCAGATTAGCACAGTTGATAATTTGCAGATCTGGGATTTAAACCTCTCCTGATTCCAAAGGCTGTTCTAGTTTTCCCTGGAGGGTAGTGAGTTAGAGGCTCCAAAGGACCGAGAAGCAGGCGCTAGTGAAAATGGCACATAGAGTGGAGGAAGGCTGGGCTGGATGGGGATGAAAATGGGGCCAACTGTCGAAGGGTAGCCTTTTACCTAATGTAGCCAGAATTTTGGAAAACTGGGAATAAAGACACAGGCAGTTTGAAGAGGTTGAAGAAGAGATGAGAGACACTTGACAGATTTGCTTATGTTTTACTGGCGTTGAGAATCAGATTCCCGTTGTTTGAGAAACTGCTAAATAGATGGGAAGTTTTCGTAAGATGCTCCTTTTCTCTCTTCCCTTCAAGTAGTACATCCTACTTACCCTGAGGTGAAGAGTCTGATCTTAGTAGCCTTATGAGGCGACAGTTTGAGCCCTCTCTTCTTTGCCTGGCCTTCAGACCCCAATTTTCCAGAGACCACAATTAAGAAAGACCTTTTGTTACTGTACAATAGGGGGAAAACTCCCAGTGGTAGAAAACAGACTGAGGACTTTGCAAAATATAGCAAGTTCATGTCTGCTAATATGTTAAGTTATTTGGCCTCCCTAGTTTAAGTAGTGATTTGTTGTTTTCATGCTAATACAAATTCTTGTATTAATAGGAGCATGGCCTGGGTTTCTTCATCCGCCTGGGAAAAAATTACTTGTTTGATGGTAAACAAAGAACAGAAGAATTGATTCACTGTCCTCATTTTAAAAAAAGATGGTATGAAGCAATAGTGGAATAATTTTAATTGTAACCCTCTAACACTTGCCATCAGTAAGATCATTTGTGTTCTGTTTTTAGGAGATGGAGTATTAAAGAGTACATAGTGCATTAGAAATGCAAAACATGACCGCATGTTCTCAGGATTTTGTCAGTGTTACATGAAAGAGCACTTGTATTGGGATACTCAGCTCTGAGGGTATTCTCTGTTCAGTGTGTATTTACAGAGATGTATGAATATTTGATTAATGAGTCATGGTCTCTGGAGAAATTTAATAACTGTATTGCTGTACAAAGCCAGGCCCTTAACTGTTAACACAGCTGCCAATAGTGTCATTGACACTGCAACTCTTTCTGAATCTAATATATTCTGTGGAGTAAATTCCTTGGTCAAAAAAAGATCTGTGAGAGACATTATTCAGTTATCTGTTTTGAACTTTACTCAATTTAGAGACTCTGATTTGTAAAGATTTTTCCAGTGAAAACAAGCAGTGATATGGAAACTTAAAAATGACCTATTTTAAATGATTACTTTTCCCAGAAATTAGTTGAAAAATCATTGATAAATAAAAAGTGGTTGATAATTCTCTTCAAGATTATCTGTTAGGGATTCAGCAATAATGTTGTCTTGCTTATCATATTAAGAAATATCCATAAGAAGTAGAAACATGAGGTATACCTGTGATTTAGATATACATCTCACATCTATTTGAATGCCATAATCTAAATTCATTATTAAACATAATTTAATGCTTCTTCAGGAATTATGGAAGGCTAATTTATCCCTTCATCTATTTTTTTTTGTTTGTTTTTAATATCTATGGAGAAATCAATTGTAACTTTCAAAGGTAGGTATTTTAGTATTGTTACCTCATTTAACTGCTTGGGTAACAGGGAGAAATGTCAAAAAAAGTTAAATTTAGTGCAGAAGCTTTTGCTGGAAGCTGTAACTGCATGGTAGAATTATCCATGCTATGCAGAATTTCCTGCAACACTTCTCCTTAGGGCCACAATGCATTACAGCAGACGTATAATGAAGCTGCTATAAAATCTCTGGTAATTAAGGGGGATTTGACAGTAATTGCAACAGTGAATCAACTTAATTATTACCTGCTTCAGAGAGAGCTAACCTGATGTTATAATCTAACCTTTTCTACTTTTAAAATGGGAGATTAAACAAGTATATGTAGCATTTAAGAATTAAATCTGTTGAGATAGAATTGCATTAATATACTTCTAATATACATTTTATGCACACGTACACATCAGCTTCTCAAGAAGAACTAGCATTAGGCTCCCTGTGATCCTCTGAAGTTATTTGGTACACTCTGGAAGTTGAAGCAAACCCACAATCTCTGAATGGAGTCCGCTTCTCCTCAAGCCCAGACAGACCTTGATTATGGTTTGCCTGACTTCCGCAACATAAAAAGGATGCTTTCTTAATATTAACACGTAAAGAAAAGAAACACCATTATTATTATTGTTGTTTGCATGTAGATAGACAAGCTCTTAGAATCTTAAAATCTCAAGAGCTACAAGCAAGCTGATATGAAAGTGAAGATTTAGAATCAAATGAAAGCTCTTCTATAACTTGGTATATTCAACCCTGAGTGCAAAGAACAAGAAACCCAAGTTTCAGCCCGAGTTCTGTCTGTGGTAATGCTTCTTATAAACTATATGCTCCTATTTCCTGTAGCCCGCTGTCTTCCTTCTCACAGGAGTGGGAATGGAGAAAGATGAAAGTAGTCACTGTGATTTGGATGAGTTCATGTCATATACCATGTGCTATCAAGGACTTAGAACAATTAATACCAGGTTCGATATTTATGATTTGACACGCCCCACTCCCCCACTCTGACAGATACCCCTCTCTTTTCTGCTCTTAAGTCTTATATCTTCATTGGCTTTAGCTTTACCTATAGCCATATTAATTCTCTGTAATTATAGGAAGATTGGACTTCAGTAGTTTTGTTTTGGAGTGTGAATCTTTTTGTATTTTGTGGCTGCCATATGTAGAGACCCAGTAAACTGACTCATTTCATAAGAGATGATCGATTAGGCATAGATTTGGTACAGTTTGGGATGGAATAATCTTATCCTCAATTACTGTTTGCCACACTAGAAGTAGGTTCATATGAAAATGAACCAGAATTGATTCTCCATCTGGGGCAGCAGGACCCCTGGGCAGGCTTTGATCATCGATCTTCGTAAGATTTCTTCTGGTATGTTACAAATTCAGCCTGAAGGAAGGATTCCTTGAAGGAAGATTGAGAACATGTGTTATATACCTTGTTTTCTAATGTTGCTTCATACCACTAAGCAGATTGTTTCTCAATACAGGAAGCAAATAAGTATGGTCAATAATGAATAACGATTGGAAAATTAAGCAATGTGAGTTATAATTTCAATTTGGTCACTGATTGACTTGGGGAAAATTGTCTAGAACCTCTTTTCGTTTTATTCCTCTACTAGACTGAATTTCAGCTGCTCCACAGGAATCCCCTAAAACCCAATCCGCTTGTTTGTTAGAAAACTTTTACCAAAGCAGAAACTCACCTAAGGCGTGGCCTTTGTAGAGGTAGTTAGTACAACCTCCAGAGGTACCTATTTTGTGATCAGGGATGCTCCTATTCCACATGAGCCATGGTTGTCTTCAGTTCATGCTCATAACTTTTAATTTACCAGGGATCAGTGATCTATGCAGGGTTTATCCCTCTGATTTTTATCTTTTAGATGGTTCATTCCTTGTTTTAATGAGCAGAGGAGGTTACAGGGCATGAAACTCAAACGAAATGATTTCTACTTGATAAACAATGTAACAAGGCCATGGAAAGAAGTTGGAACTGTTGGCCAGAGAAATAATCCTTTACTTATACAGCTTATCTATGTACTTGAGATAGAAAGGTGAACGAAACAGGCAAGGTTTCTGCTCTCATGGAATTCACATTTAGTTGTAACTTCTATTTACTAAGTGCTTACTATTCTAGGCACTTTATATGCATTATCTCATTTTTATGCCATAGACAGAAATCTGTGCTTTATACGGAAGAAACTTGAGACTCAGAGAGATTAATCAAATTGCCCAAGGCTACCCAGCTGGTAAATGATTCATTCAGGATTCCACCCCAGATCTATTTGACTCCATAAATGGTTGAAACTGCTAAATTTTGGGATTGTATGTAGAATTAATGAACCATGTTGTTCTTTTCCTAGATATTATAAGTTAAAACTAACTTTACCATATCCACCATGCCAAATATTTACTATAGTAATGCAATGAGGTAGAGAGCCCTAAGTTTTTATTTTTGCTTGTTTTTTTAATTAGATGTATATGACACATTAATATCCTGTTTCTGACAAAACCCAGAAGTTAGCAAGGTTTCATGAAGACCCCTTGAAATGCAACGGAATTTTCAGTGTCAGCATGTTCAGTGTCAGATATGACATAAGAATCAGTAAGTTTTGAAGCTGTTACCTTCCATGCAAAAGCTATTACCCTCTCTCAGTTCCTCTCAGATCTTTTCCACAAACAAAACACGTACTGACTTCTTATGAACTTTATGAAGTATGGGTATCCATTTAGAGAACTGCATTGTAAGACAAATTGTCATACTTCTTTGTTCTTATAGAATGATGGAGTAAAAAAAAAAAAATAGGATTATGCTTTCTGAGAGAAAGTTAATTATACAATCACCTCAATTATTCAGGGGTAGAATATTAGATTAGGGATATATTCACTCCTGCCTTGGGCGACAGAGAAGGACTTTTTAGTTGACATGATTGCAATAAGGGATTACAAGTGAGCTGGCATCACCTGAAAAATGACATATATCTTTGAAAGGTGGCCAAGTTTTGGGGACCTTAAAGATTATCTAGTCCATTGTCTTCTTTTTACAGATGAGGAAACCAAGGCCACCAAAGATAAAATTACTTGCCCAAGTTACACAGCTATGTAGGACAGAGCTCTAATTAGAATTCAGTTTGTTCTTTTAGCAGAGAGAAAATTCATTTTAAAGAGTTAATATTTGGTAGCTTTAATATAGATAGCAGAACATCTACTGATGTCTTTTTAAAAGTCTACTCTCATTTAAGTAAATTGGGTTGTTCAGTTGACTTTCAAGACTAGAGTCCTGAAAAGGGATAGAGTTCTTGTTACAGGAGTTGCCTTTCCTTTGGTGTCCAATTTGAGCATTGTTGTAGACTTGGGATAGTGAGTGAAACCATCAAGAGAGAAAATAGAAAACTAAGAGCAGAGGGAATCAGTCTGCGGTTTTTTTTTTTTTTAATTATATTTATGTATTTATTTTTGGCTGCATTGGGTCTTTGTTGCTGTGCATGGGCTTTCTCTAGTTGCGGCGAGCGGGGGCTACTCTTTGTTGCGGTGCGTGGGCTTCTCATTGCGGTGGCTCCTCTTGTTGTGGAGCACGGGCTCTAGGTGCGCAGGCTTCAGTAGTTGTGGCACGCAGGCTCAGTAGTTGTGGTGCACAGGCTTAGTTACTCTGCAGCATGTGGGATCTTCCCAGACCAGGGATCGAACCTGTGTCCCCTGTACTGGCAGGCAGATTCTTAACCACTGTGCCACCAGGGAAGTCCCAGTCTGAGTTCCTTTTAAAAAAAAAATTCTACCCCTCCCTCCCAATTCATATCTTGGCTTTTTGTGTTATTGTTATTGAGTCACTTCTGCAAGAGGAATAGGAAAACAGGTGATGACTGCCAGTTGGCAGAACTTCAAAAGGAAGGTCAGATGTGAGAAGAAAACGGATGGAGATTTCTAGTATAAAATCTGTTTCACTTATCTATTGCCATGTAACATATAACCTGAAAATGTCACGGCTTAACCTAAGAAGGATTTGTTTTTCCTCGTGGTTCTGTGGGTAGATTGAGTTCAGCTATAACGTTCTTCTGCTCCTCGTGATTAAGCTGTAGTCAGTCATGTCTTGGGCTGGAACAGCCAAGATGGTGTCATCTTCCAAGACCAGTCTCCAAGTAACCTCTCATCATTTGCTAGTCTAACCTGAACTTTTTAGTGCATGGCAACTCCTAAGAGAGCACAAATGCAGTAGCTTCCAGGCCTTCAAAAGGCTTGTGCCTGGATCTTGCACAGTGTCACTTCTGCTAAATTCTATTGAGCAAAAGCAACTCAAAAGGCCAGCCCAGATTCACAGGTAGAGGAAATACACTGCATTTACTGATGAGAGAAATGGCAAAGAATTTTGTGGTCATCTTTAAGCCATTATCATCTCAATTTTTTAGATTCTCAATTTTTGTTTCTCAACCAATCTTATATCTTAACTTTCTTACCTTTTTAATGTCCATATCAAACATCCAACAAATGCCAGTATTTCCTTAGCCCAGGCAATAACCTATATCTTTCCTCAATTTCCCCTAAAGACAAAGAGATTCACAGACATACACAACTCAGGAAAATGCTAGGATTATGACGTTGTGAAATTCTAGATTTCAGAGATTACAAAAATATCCCTGATTATCTGCATGAGATCTGAGGTGAATTTTCCAGCCCCTTTTATTCTCTAGGGGTATAAAAAGAAGACTTCAAGTCCCAGGAAATTTAAGTTTTGGAATAAAAAGAAATATGAACGTGTGAGAGTGAGTCAGAGGGAGAATTTTGACTGGGAATTTAGATGTGTAATTTGGTTCAGCAAGAAGACCAAATCCATTTTCCCTTTGGCTGCTGCATTCTAATTTCTCTAATAGAGTCTGAATTTAGAGAATCGTCTTCTCTGACCAGGTACTCCTCTGCCAGAACAACAGAAAGTGCCAAACTGACGTGGCAGTGATGGCCAACTTGACATGGAGACATTGGAAAAATAGGAATGAGGGATCAGCTTTGATTTCCCTAAACTTTATTTTTAAAAATACTTACAAAGGCGCTACACACAAGCACTCAGGTCTGCTTTTCTGCTGAAAAGGCAGTGATTGCACTGCCAGCAGGGCCCTCTTACTGAAGCATGTAGACAATGGTGGGAATGGGTGTTATGGAGTGGATTACACCGTAAAGACAGCCATGTGATTTTAAATCCCCTTTTCCCTGAAGGCACCAGCAGAATCACCAAGAGGTAGCCTCTTCCCCCTCAAATGAGATACAGCAGTTTATCATGTCAGACTACGCCACGGAGGGTTAAGGCTATCGGGCTTCTGGCTGTCAGGAACAGGATTTCATATTGGGACCCCTCAGGCCATATGGAGGAAGCCTAAAAAGTTCATTCTCCTTTTCCCATTGTCTAGCATCTTGCCTCCTTTTCCCATCCCAGTGTCCTCTTGACCAACCTTAGAGTCCAAATCCAAATCATGTCTGTGAAATAAGCATTGTAAGATTTTCCTCTTATTAAGAGAGGGTTCCCAATTGTATCTGAATAAATTTAGTAAAAAGAAGTAATGGGTGTTTATCTCAATTTATGAATTTTCATAAGCTTCCACAAACTTAGAAAACTATCTTTTAACATTTGGAACAATTTGTGAAAAGAATCTGAAATTATTTCTGCCTAATAGAGAGTAATCTATGGAGGCAGGATCATGAGACCAAAATATACATATGGAATTCTTCTGCAGAGCTACTATATTAAGATTCTGTTCACAGCTCCTATTAGAGTTCATCACCACCTATTTCAGATTTTGCTCATAGTAATTGTTTCATTGTAAAAATCTTTTGTGTCTGTTTTCTGAATTGCTATGTTGTCTATAAATATTTAGTGATAATTCATGATTGGGTTGTATTTACCCCTGTAGTTATGTATTACAAATGAAACGGCAGCATCTGCTGAAATTAAAAGTGGCCACATTTTCACTGGAGCTTAATTAAATGCCAAAATTTATCTACATTAACAACAAAGTACTGAAATTTATTGATCAATTCACATGATATAAGTTGACAAATGGCTTAAGCAATTTCCATAATTTTCTACACGTGTTAAAATTTGTAATGAAAAAGAACACTATATTAACATTAAATGAGAAATGAAAGGGAGGTTTTGTACTGGGACCAGTGCCCTGGAGCAGTGTACTTTGTTTTCCAGGCCCTGTCCAGGCTTGCTGTTTGAGCTGTGTACAGATGGGTCTCTGACAGTCCTACAGCTGTTCTCCTAATTGTCCATTAAGTGTTCTATTGATTCTCTGATTCAAAGTACATGTCTTTCAGCTCAAGCTATCCTGTGAAGTGGCAGACACATTCCTTGTAGAATGACAGAGCTCCTTGAAACCTAAAAATGTGGTCTGCCAGTTTCAATTGAGGATCCTGCTTTCAAAGGAAAAGGCTTGGTTAAAGGCACTTTGTAATAGCTGGTTAGGTTTTATTTTCTAAACTTTTAGCATCAATCAATTAAAGCAGCAGCAGCATGAAGAGTTTTAATTCCTGGTTAAGCATGTACAGATTGCACCTGGCTGATTCAAGGTAGGGCGAGGGGATCAGTATTGGTAATAGAAGATCAGCCTTCTTTAGCTGTATGCAGATTTTTATCCCCCTGTGCACCTGACACGCGCAGTCATTTTCATTTGACTTGCAAGTTCACTTTTAGCATTTTTTTAAAAATTGAGATCATCTGCAATTCCAGATTATGCCAGTCAGAAGCCTGTTTAAAATCATCTTTCTTTAATCTGGAAAGTGAAAGATAAGATGCATATCTGTTCTGAGGACCATAAATCTTCAGAGAAACAAATAACCATAGATAAAACTGTAAAAGTTATTTAGTTCTCCACTGGAAGAGGTTTATTAATGTAAAATTTCCGGTCCACGGTGTCATGATTTGGTTAGCGCTCTGTATCTCATTTGCGCAATGGTACCTCAAGCAAAGAGCTGATGGCTTCAGAGTTTGAACTTTATCAGTTGTGTAGTTCAGTTGTAATCTAAGTGCAAGGAATAAAACAAAAGCCGCTCTCCAAAAAAAGTCCAAAATTATGGTCTAGGTCACCCCCAATACTATTTGCTTTCTTTTCTTAATGAGATGATACATCCTAATGTTTTTACCACTTCAGTTTAGCTGTTAATTGCTTTGTCATATATTATTTCAATAGAAAGCAGTCTTATTATCTAGTAATCTTTCAGCTATAAATGAACTGAACAAATAATGTTTGTGGCCTCCGGTGTATCAGTTTAATTAGGAACTACCCCAATGGCCCTAATCACCGTTGAGGTTCTCTAGTGTGATTTTAGCTATTAAGTTTTGAGATTCAGCTAGATTTTCAAAGGGAAAAAAGACTGTCAAACACACATTTAAACGTGTTTAATGTGTTAAATGCACATATTTAAATGTGTAAAAATGAAAAATATAGATTATATTAAGGAAAATCACTTTAAGGGAGTGATTAATTAAAAACTGCTCTGTTTCTCACCATTAGCTGCTTGTTCTTTTTTTATGTCTCCTTTGTATCTTCTCACAAGAGCCCCTTTTGAAGAATACTCCCTTTTCTTTTCCTCTCATTATTGTTGGGTAAAGGAGCATGGCCACTAAACTAGTGTTCTCTTTGTCAATAGCAAGTGATTTGTATCCTGATGCTCTGTCTGAAGTATGACTCTCTTTACTCTGACCCTCCCAGTCTATAAACCTCTACGTTGTAGCATCCTAAGTAGGAAGTGAGTGACCTGCAGTAAGAGTTATTGAAACAGGGAGACAGAATTTAGATACTTAAAATTTTTTTCTAGTGTAATGTGTTTGGGATTTGGAAACATTAGGAGTTGTATAGTCGATTTGCTTTTAAAAATATTTGTTTTGAAATTACATAAAATACGTAAATGAATGAACTATATGGTACATACTCCAGAATCAAATCTGAATTTAGGGATTTGTATTTTTTCAGAATATGGAAACTTCAAGCAAAATGTCCATTTACCAAAGGATGATAAATCTTCCCTATCTGCTTTTTCTTGGGAAATAAGTGTAAAATCTATTTCTAACATAGTAATATAGTATATATTGATACCTGCAAAACATTATGTGAATCTAGTTAGACGCCAGCACTTTCAATTACACTGTTAGCCAGTTTTTTAAAAAGAGTTTTAGAAGCTTTCAACTGTAGACTTTTGTCTTGTTGAATGAACTTCAGCTACACTAAATTTTAAGTAAATTTGTGATGACTGAGCAAAATACATTGGCTGAGCTAGAATCCAATAACCCACAGGACAAATTAATTTTCAACAAAAAGGGCAGAAACCTCAAGTGCCATGAGTATATGGAGTCTCATTCTATCTCTCTGGAGCCATTTTTGCAAATCACTACAGCTATTCATAATCTAAATCAGTCTCCTTTAGCAGCAGAAAGATCTTTTTTCATGACAAAACAGAAGATGACATTCATTAGTGCCTAACTTGCATAAGCTACCTTAAATTTATTGGTGCTCGTCTACTTATCTGAGTAAGAATTCCTTTGTCTATAGCTATAGGAAAATTCCAGTTGTACTACTTAAAAATATAAATTGTCACTTTTATCAGAACTTTTGGCAGTTTACTTTATTTTGGAAGTAAAACTGGTTGTTAAGGTTTTAAGACTTCCAATGGGCATTGTTTCAATCATATTTAATAGGTGCCTAGGACTGTAATAGGATCATGTATCACCTTCTCGGCTGCCAAAAAAAAAAAAAAAATCCACATTTTCATCCGTGTACTGCTGGGGTGGCATGTGGGGGAAACAACCTTTGTGGGGGTGGATATGGCTAAATGCATCATCTTGCCTGCAGCTGCGGACAGACCTAAAGCCACCCAGCCTGTTTACTCATTGTATTCAAGGGCTATGTGTGATTTTAAAAGGGTCAAAATGCTTATAAGATATTATTTTGAGCTGTTCTAAGCCTTTTTACCTAGGAAAGAGCCCAGTCAGTGGGAAACTTAGTCTTATGTTCACATTCTTCTGATTAGAACCCTTCTTTTGTTGCTCAGATTTTTTTCCCAGTCTATAAGAACCAGGCTTGGATCTGTCTGGAAAAATTAAGTTGTAGCTACATCATTAGGACCATGTTTTTTTTGCTTTTTGTCCCCTCCCACCCCCATCCATGCTGGTTAAAAAGAAATAAGGAAAAACTGACTATACTTCAATTTTGCAATGATAGTTTTTGTTTTCTCCTGACAATCAGGTGCTTGGCCTGGTGAGACAGTGAGGAGAATTATCCAGCAAGAGTTATTTTGGCAGGGCAAAATGGCACCTTGGTGCATCTATGTAGAGCAGGAGAATGTGGGTATGGCCTTGATTGAACCTGACTTGGCTGTGGGTTTACAGTAAGGTAAGATAACCAGATCCTAACAACACTTCTTTTTCTGTGTCTACACAGCATCTCTAATGCCTGAATTCACATCTCTATCTGCTACTAGTCATCATTTATCACAGATGGTAGCATTGAGGCAAGACTTGGATATGACCTGGAATGAAGGGAGAACCGAATAGGACCACAGGTGGTGTAGCCCACAAATTGGGAGACACCTTATACTTTAATTACAACAAAAATAAAGTTATTTTAACGGTGGGAATTGTGGGAAATTTGGGATTTAAGGGAGATGAGAAAAGGGAGCTTAGGGATAGTTTCTAGTTACATATCTGCATGAGGATTTCAGAGGCTGATCTTTGCTGTCCTGGTTTTTCTCCTCCTTCACTGCTCCTTCTAAAGTTCCCCCTCATCTCTTTAATCTGTAAATGTTGGGGTGCCCTAGAGCTTAGTCCTCAGTCTTTTTTCTTCTCTTCTATGTTTCTACTCCTTGATGATTTCCTCCAGTTTCATGACCTTAAATACCGTCTATATGGTGCCTACTTCCAAATGTATAACTCCAGCTTGACTATCTCCCTTAACTAGCTGCTTTACGTCTCCAGCTGGATATCTAGTAGGCATCTCAAATGCAATGCAATCAAAGTTAAACCCCTGATCTCTCCTCCCCATCCCGCCTGCCCCCCCGCCCGAGAAAAAGCTGCATTCTTCACAGTCTTCTGTCTCAGTAAAGGGCAGTTCTAGCTACTCAGTTGCTCAGGCCAAAACCCATGAAGTCATCCCTGATTCCTCTTTCTCTCTTTCTCATGCCTTGTATCAATTCCATCAACAAATCCTGCCATCTCTACTTAAATATACATCTGGAAACCAGCCTCTCCTCAGCACTCCACTGCTACCATCCTGTTCCAAGCCTCTGTCATTTCACACCTGGATTATTGCAATAGCTTCTGTACTTAAGTTCTTGTCCCCCTATAGTCTATTCTCAACATTGCCAACAGAGTGATCTTTTAAAAGCCATGTCAGGGACTTCCCTGGTGGTCCAGTGGCTAAGGCTCCGTGCTCCCAATGCAGGGGGCACAGATTGGATCCCTGGTCAGGGAACTAGATCCCACATGCCACAACTAAGAGCTTGCATGTCACAACTCAAGATTCTGCATGCCGCAACTAAAAAAACAAACAAAAAGCATGTCAGAACCCTCAAATGGGGCCCCAGTCACTCAATATGGAAACCAGAGTCCTCATAATGACTAACAAGGTCCTTCATGTTCTGGTCCCCAGTTACCCCGCTGACCTTGTCTCCTCCAGCTCTGTCCATCACTCACTCTTCCTCAGCCACATGGCCTCCTTGTCCCTCAAAAATGCCGGGTAGGCTCCTGCCTTAGGTCTCTGTACTTGCTTTGCCCTCTGCCTAGAACTCCCTTCCCCAAGATATTCTCATGGCTTGTTTCCTTACCACTTTTAGGTATTTGCATGCATATCACCTTGTCACCAGTATCTTCTTTGACCACCTCATTGATGACTGCACCCCCCTCACCGCCTCATCCACATCAGGCTCTTCCTATTTCTGTTCTGTTTTACCTTTCTCCATAGGACTTGTCACCACCTGGCATTCTATGTGTTTTATTTGTTTGTTTATTGTGTCTTCCCCTGTAGAATGTAAATTCCTAGGGACCAGGGGGTTTTGTTTTTGTATGTTTTGTTTACTTTTGGATTCCTAGCACCTGGTATAGTGCCTATAATATATTAGACCTCAATAAATATTTGTTGAATGCATAAAAGAAGGGCTTAGGGTAGTTCATAGCACATAATGAGCACTCAGTAGATGTTAACTATTATTTTAAAAGTTGTCATTGTGCATAGTATAAGATAACTATAAGCCAAGAGTCTACTTACACATATTAATGGCCCTATAACTCTGTACGGTAAAGCTCTTCTATTATTTCACTTTAGCCTCAAAATATCTCTTCTGGAATATACCAGTGCTTACCACCATGCTTTGTACACTCTCAGTAAATGTTTGATAAAATGAGTGGTTCAGTTTCTGACTTGAGAATATTGTCTTTAGGAGGTCAAGACTAGAAACCCAATGTTCTTTGGGATCAGCTTCCTGATTAAATCTTTTCAAGACAAGAGCAATAAGGGTAGCAGAAACTTACAGGTTAGAATTTCCCCTTCTTCCATTCTAAGACTAAGTTCTTAGCCCTGGTTCCTTTTTATTTAACTTAAAATTACTGGGCAATTTCAATAGTTTCACTTTGTTTTTCATTGTAGAGCTTGGTGTCCATGTGTATTACAATACAAAGTCCAATATCATAGCAAATGATAGACATGTTCATGAAGATCCCTCTGTCAGGTCCGTTCAACAAATATAGAGATATACTTACACTGAACTAAGTGCAAGGAATTTGTAGATGAATATTACTTGGTTCTGCCTTTGAGGAGCCTAAGAACAGTGGAGAAGACAGACACATAAGTAATTGTATTTCAATACAGCATAATAAGTGCTGTAAGAGGACCATGTGCAGAGGTGTAGAGGTAGCAAATAGGAAGGAATGATTAAATTTGGGAGATGGGGTGAGTTGGGGAGGAGATTAAAAGAAGGCTTCTTAAAGGTTATACCCAAGCAAAGCTTTTATGTACGAAAAAGTGTAAACATGAGTTATGGTGAGTAAGGTGGGGGCTGGAGAGGAAGAAGGCATCTCAGAAAGGGGGAACAGCGTGCGCAGGCGCAAAGATGCATAACAGTATAGTATGCTCAGAAAAGTCACAAATAGTTTGGTATTGTTGAAGCAGAAGGTGTGAGTGTGTGTGTGTGTGTGTGTGTGTGTGTGTGGTGTGTAGGGGGTGGTGGCATGCGTGGGAAGTCACAGAATATGAGGCTGCAGGGCTTTCCATGCAACATTAAGAGCTCCCATGTGGTCAGTGGGGAGCTATTCAAAACAGAAGCCAATTCCCTGGTGGCGCAGTGGTTGAGAATCTGCCTGCCAGTGCAGGGGACACGGGTTCGAGCCCTGGTCTGGGAAGATCCCACATGCCGTGGAGCAACTAGGCCCGTGAGCCACAATTGCTGAGCCTGCGCGTCTGGAGCCTGTGCTCCGCAACAAGAGAGGCCGCGATAATGAGAGGCCCGCGCGCCGTGATGAAGAGTGGCCCCCACTTGCTGCAACTGGAGAAAGCCCTCGCACAGAAACGAAGACCCAACACAGCCATGAATAAATAAATAAAATAAATAAATAAATAATTAAAATAACCCTCTTTCCCAGGGGTACTTCTCACTTTAAAAAAAAAAAAACAAAAAAAAACAGAAGCCAAGTTCTCAAAACTACTCTTCTTGCACTACAGAGGGTGTATTGAAGGAGATAAGAGGGGAGGTAAGGAGGCTATTGAAAAAGTCCCAGGGTAAGCTGATGACGGCCTGAACTAAGGCGGTGTTACTGGGGATGGAGAAGAAGAAAGGACTTGAGACATTCTTCAGAGACTCAGGCAAAATACATTTGGTTGACTGCATTTAGGGGGCACGAGGAAGACAAGCATCTACTTGCTTCATAAAAATACATTTCTTATTTCCAGATTCTAAATAAGTTGGAGCGTTATCATTTGCTGAGAAGGGGAGTTCTGAGACAGAAGCTGTGGCAGGCCTCTGCACCCCACAGGTCCACGGAAGAGCTGGGTTCCTCTGGGGTTTCGTCTCCAGAACGGAATTGCTGGTTTCCAAGGCAAAGAACCCTAACCTGGTCTCTAAGAGCTGGAGGGAGTCTCAGAGGTCACTTAGTCCAAGCTTCTACCTAATGCAGGAACCATTTCTGTAGTATCCCGGACATAAGATCATCCAGCCTCAGCTTGAAATCCACTTCCAGAGACGGGAATTTTGCCACTTCTTAAGGCAGCACCTTCTACCTTTGAACAGTTCTATTAGAAAGTTCTGCTTTACACTGAGCCAAAATTGGCCTTCTAATCTTTGGTTCTGGTTATATCCCATAATGCCACACAAGTGTGATTCTTTTTCAAGAAGAAGTCTTACTCAGAAATTAAAGATGACTTTTGGATCCCCGTGAGGTTTCCTTAGTTCCAGTTGCTCCTTGTGGGACATGGTTTCTGGACTCCTTACATCTTGTTTGTGCTTCTGGAGACAAGCATGAAATGCCAGTGATCCTCTTCAGAAACAGCACCAACAAACCATCATAATACAGTGGGCCCACTCCTGCGATGTGGAGCCCGCAGATGTGGAGAGCCAGCTGTACTACACCATTTTATATGAGATATTTGAGCATCCACAGATTTTAGTAGCTGCGTGGGGTCCTGCAGTTAATCCCCCGCAGATACCAAGGGATGACTGTACTACCCACAAGAGCCCAGTGGTCCGGACGTGCGTTTTCATCAACGTAGCCTGAGGTTCGTAGGGGTTTTTTTAGCAGCCAAATCATTAGCACCTGCTGAGTTTCTGGTCACCAAAACCCCTGAGCTAAGTCTTTTTTACCCTGTCAGTCCTATTCAGTTCAACTGATTTTTCGAATCTACGTGCAGGACTTACATATGTTCCTGTGAGATTTCACCTTCTTGGGTTTGTAGACCCAGCGTTTGTCTGTGATGAAAGTTGACTGATTCAAGACTCAAAACAATCATATTAACCACACTTTTAGTCTGAAGCGTTCCTGGAGGTTAACCTCTAATTGCATCTCCCCTTCACCTTCGTCTGAGGCTTATATTCCTTTCTTGTCTCGACATTTTCCTGATCCCAGAGCAGCTCAGGAACTTTCGATGACAGTTTGTTCTACTGCAGCAGCTGATGTGGCTCCACACGTGTTGCCCCTTAGCCTCTGCTGTTGCTGCCACTGCCCTGCTGTCCCTCCTGGTGAGAGCCGCCGGCTTGGGTGTATCTTTGGGGTGTGTCACTCCGCTGTGCACTGCTCGTTCCCACGTTGTTGGTGACGTTGTTAGCGTCCATCTTGCTTCTGGCCATCCTAGTCCTTCCTCTGCCCCAGCAGGCCCTGCACTCAGACGGGGAGGACCTCCACCCCCGAGCATAGCACTTCTTTAATTACATGCCGCAGAGGAAGGCATACTTTCTATGTGTGTGTGCGTGTGTGTACGTGTTTTAATACCCCCCATCAGCGTTACACACCCTATTTATTTCACCCTACCTTTAGGTTGTTGACAGGCTCCCTACCTCATCCCAGGATTCCTTCAAGGCTGAGACAGAAGACAATTCAAGTGGTAAGCAACAGTCATAAGCTCTGCTGAGGGCTTGGCATAGAGTCGGTGCTCAGTGCCCAGAGTACATCACCCCAAATCGTCACTTCCCACCAGCCCTCCACCAGTGCCCCTGGTTTGAACTGGTGCCCTTCCTCTAGCTATGGAAGATGAATTCCGCAACCCCCTCCTTTGTTCGCCCTTTCAGGGCCCTGCACGGGGAGTTGAAGAACAACCTTTGTCCCCTAGAGTCAGGCCAAGAGTCTTTGTCTTGGAAGTGAAAAGCAGTTCCAACCTCTATACTCTCTTTTTGGATTTTCGCCTCTTCACACAAACACAGTTTGCGCTGGAGGCTCTAATTGGCTGAATTCTTTTTTTTTTTTTAAACATCTTTATTGGAGTATAATTACTTTACAATGGTGTGTTAGTTTCTGCTGTATAACAAAGTGAATCATCTATACGTATACATATATCCCCATATCCCCTCCCTCTTGCATCTCCCTCCCACCCTCCCTACCCCACCCCTCTAGGTGGTCACAGAGCACCGAGCTGATCTCCCTGTGCTATGCGGCTGCTTCCCACTAGCTATCTGTTCTACATTTGGTGGTGTATATAAGTCCATGCCACTCTCTCATCTAATTGGCTGAATTCTGAGGCAGATTCCCAGAAGGTTCACTGCTCCCGTCTGTGAGACTCATCACGTGTCTGTTATTGAATGTGTGTGCTTTATCCAGCCTAAGAAACTTGGGTTTGGAGGTTTGGCCCTGACTGTAGCACCCTCTTCGCCTTGGCAGTTGTGACTTAACCTCCCTTAGCATAACTTCCCCTCTCTACAAAATGAGGAGGATGATACCCTTTCTTTCCTCAAAGGGTTTCTTAAGGACCGAAAGAAATAATCTATGTATTTTACAAGTTCTAAGGAACAATGCAGGTATTATTATTTACTAGAATTGTCCATGGTCCAAATCAGCTCTAAGGGTCTAACTCAGGCTGCCGGAAAATATGTGACCAATGGGAGGAAGGAAGCTAGTCCCTTGGGGGCTACAAAACTGTCACAGGGTCAGAATCTCCAAATTTTAGAGTAGATGGGGCCTAACAGATCACTTGGTCCAACGCCCTCACTTTGCTGAAAAATCAGACGAGAGAGGAGCAGGGGACTTGCCTTGAGATTTGCTTGGGTCAGAGGATCCGCAGAGAAGTAACAATCCTCAAAGCTGGAGAAGGCGAGAGGCCAGCCAGCCATCGGGAAATGTGTCCAGCCTCTCCCAAGGTCAGGGAAACTATCAATCTTTCTACCAGGTGGATGGTTTTTTAACCGCTTTCCTTACCTTGAGAGCTTCCTCTGGCTCACAGGCTCCTCGAAGAGCCACCTGTGTCCTTTTAGAGATTGGCTTTCCCAAGCAAGCATAACCGTGTCGTCTCTCAGCTGCGCTGCTGCACAGTGGGTGAGGGCTCCACTCTGGATCAGCCGGGGACTCCAGTGCCAAGCCTCTGATACATCCTGTGGGGACTGCAGAGCATCCAAGTTGCAACAGGCACAAGATGAACTTGTGGCCTCGGGCTTCTAAGCTGCTCCCCAACCCACGCTTCAAAGAAAGTTATTACACAAGAGTTAGACTAAATCAAACCGAACTGCAATGTTTGCGTACTGTGGCCCATTTTCAGATCTCACTGTGTCTCACCACTCGTCCCTCAGAAACCTAGTTGGGAGTAGACCGAAAGGACCCAATGATAATTTAGTTGCAGGTCTTTAAAAATGAGCCCAACTGATTTATTTTGAAATTTCAGTTAAGCATGATGTCAAGAAAATCTCTCTGGCTATTTATCATCTTTTTTTCCTCTTGCATAGTCTGAATAGGCAGGATAAAATTAGAAACTGGCTATTCACATGCTTCCAGCTTTTGTTGTAGGCAGATGTTGTTACTAGAATATCAGAACGTTAAGATGTTTTGATGATCATTCTCTGCCAAAAGAATACTCATTGTAGCAAGAAAGGTCTTTACTATGCCATTTACTTTCTTTATCAGCAATGTTATACAGGTGCTGTAGGAAGAGGTACAATAAATGATCTAAAGATATATATTTCACTTTGGTGAGAACTGCTACTCCCATTTTTCCAGATCACCACAACCTGAAAGCATGAAAAATTGCATTTTTCTTTTGTAGCTTTGAACAGTGGATATAAGATCTGTAAGTTTTTTGAATCATCAAAGGGAAAAAGCTTATATTCATTGTTGTCTAGTGTTGAGCATATTTTGTAGGATGGTTTAGAAAACTTTGTATGGTACATATGGTACACCTTTCATTTAACCTAGTAATTGAACCATTAAAACCCATACCTCCTAGCCATTCTCCATACATTCGTTATGCGCAACAGGGACGCTTTTAGACACTCCTTTAGTTCCAACCATGAATCACTGCAGTGTCTCAGAATCGTGGAGGGTTGGAGCTGGGAGAGATCTCCAAGTTGCATGAAGAAGGAAACTGAGACCACAAAGACAGGTAATTTACCCAAGGCTGCACAGACTGTTACTCAGAGCCATGGCTAGGATTCAGGTTGGGTGCTTTCTGCTTCCATCCCATACATGGCACCTCTCCTATTAGATCAAGGATGACAGACTGGAAAACCAAAATCAAAGAATTTTATGTGAGCAGAGACAAAAGTGAACTTTTAAATCACAAACCCAAAGGCCAATACGTTAAAAAAAAAACCAGTCAAACCAAGCATCCAGCCCAAAAGGGGGAATGTGAGGCTGCAAAGCCCAGGGAAAAGCTATGACCTGGGTCCGAAGAGAAGAGGAGATGGGGACTCTTTTGGCTTCCGTTGACTAGACACATCTGTGGTGCAAGAACGGAATGTTTTCATGGTTCCCTTTCCATATTTCTTTTTATTGTTCCAATATTTGTGTACCCTCCTTAGATTTTGACTTGCTTTGTTTTGGAAAAGTTAAAGACTGAGATGCCGCTAAAGAGATTCTCATCCTCCTCCCTGGTCAGCAGCCTGCCCCTTTCCGTAGGAGCTGCCACACTTATCTTCTGAGCCAGAACATTAATCGGTCCATCACCCAGTCTTTACTCAAACTTAGCCCCAGATACAAAGAGTATCAGGTAGTCACTGCTCTCAGGGAGATCATAATCTGTTTTGGAGGTTTCAGGGGATATTATTAGCACCTTGGAATTATTTACAAATTTCCATGTATATGTGAATATCTTTGAGGGAAGAGTCAAAGAAATATCTGATTATCAGAGGGTTCCATGACTCAGAGAGGTTGATTAATTGGTCCAGTTGGAGAGACGAGTCTAATTTACAGAATCAGCAAAATAAGAACAGTATATGATATTCAATCCATTTGTGAGATCAAGGTGGGTCAGCTTCCCAGACAGCTTCCAGAATGAGGTGGGGTTTTTAGGTGTGTCTTGAAGGGGAGAAGATGTCTGGATAGGTAGAAAGGAAAGGGCAGGTGTGCCTGACTGGGAGAAACAGTGGATTGGAAACTAAAATTTATTAAGCAGAACGCATATACATTAGGCACCTTATTACATATGATCTCATTTAATCTTCACAACAAGACAGTGAAGTGAGGATTATCATCTCCATGTTACAGGTGAAGACAGATCCAGGAAGGTTAGGTGCCTTGTATACAATTGGGAGATTGGCAAAGCCATATTAAGAACCCCAATCATTTAGTCACGGATATGAAATGTATAGTATGGGGAATATAGCCAATAATTATGTTATATCTTTGTATGGTGACAGATGGTAACTAGACTTGTCATGGTGATCATTTAGAAATGTATAGAAATATTGAATCACTGTGTTGTGTAACATGAACTAACATAGTTTGTAGGTCAATTATGTTTCAAAAACAAACAAACTCACAGAAAAAGAGATCAGATTTATGGTTACCAGAAGTGGGGTATGGGGGTAGGAGAGTTGGATGCAGGCAGTCAAAAAGTACAAAGTTCCGGTTGTAAGATAAATAAGTACTAGGGATGTAGTGTACAGCATGATAAAGATAATTAACACTGCTGTATGGTATATAGGAAAGATGTTAAGAGAGCAAATCCTAAGAGTTCTCATCACAAGGAACAAAATTATTTTTCTGTTTCTTTAATTTTGCATCTTTATGAGATTACTGATGTTCACTAAACTTCTGGGAGTCATTTCATGATGTATGTAAAGTCAAATTATGCTGTACACCTTAAACTTTCACAGTGCTGTATGTCCATTATATCTCCATACAACTGGAAGCAGAAAAGTAGAACCCAGGCCATGTGACCTCAAAAGCTTCTTGCTGAGAAGTGGGGCTCATATGGTGACAGTAGAGCTAAATTCTGTCAAGCTAGGATCATAACGAACCTTTATTGAGCACTTACTATGTGCCAGTCAGGATGTAAGCTCTTTATCTCATTTAATACTCAAAATAACCCTCTGGGAGGGTATTGTTGCTACGCTCACTTTACAGTTGAGGAACCTAAGGTTATAAGTAGTTTGTCAAGGGAATTCCCTGGTGGTCCAGTGGTTAGGACTCCGTGCTCTCACTGCCAAAGGCCGGAGTTCAATCCCTGGTTGGGGAACTAAGATCCCACAAGCCGCATGGTGTGCCCAAAAAAACAAAAGTAGTTTATCAAGGTTCGCACAGATAATGGGTGGCTGAATTGGAAAGATTTGAAATTCAGATCTGATCTGTTTGACTCCAGAGTCCCACTCTTGAAACATGCTAGAAAATTAGCATTTTGTGAGTGTTCACAGCGTGCCAGGCACCGTGCTGAGCACTTTATGTGCATCACCCCATTCAATTCCACAGAAACCCTGGGAAGGACATCTAATATTATTTTCTGTATTTTACAATGAGGAGTGAAGTCATGGGTGAACTGAAGCTCAGGAAGGTTTAGTAACTAGTCCAAGGTCACAGTTTGGCAGGGCTGAAATCTAACCCAAGTCTTCTGGCTCTGGAACCTGGACTCAGAACTCCTGTGGTACAGTTTACCCAAACCAGGGATTCTGGGAGTGAAGGACTAAAGTCACTTCTCTTAACTATTCCCTCTCCTCCCACTGTATTTCTTATCTTCTCCTCAGTCATTATTCCTTCATGCCTTTTAGTGGCTCCCTTATTACTTCAGATTCTCATATACATTGGACCCAAATCACTATTTAAAGAAAGCCTGGGATAAATGTTTTTTGTAATGTTATAAATGGAGGTAATGTGAGTAAGACCTCATTTATTCATCAAACTTTTATTGAGCCCCTACTGAGGGCTGCTCAGGGTGCTGGGAATATAAAGACACAAAGAAAAAGTCCTTCTCGGTAAGCTGGGACAAAGTAAGAGAGTAGCATTGACATATATACACTACCAAATGTAAAATAGGTAGCTAGTGGGTAGCAGCTGCATAGCACAGGGAGATCAGCTCGGTGCTTTGTGACCACCTAGAGGGGTGGGATAGGGAGGGTGAGAGGGAGGTTCAAGAGGGAGGGGATATGGGGATATATGTATATGTATAGCTGATTCGCTTTGTTATACAGCAGAAACTAACACAACATTGTAAAGCAATTATACTCCAATAAAGATGTTAAAAGAAAAAAAGAAAAATTGCTTCTCTTCAGGGACTGCACAGTCTTGTGACAAGGGTAGACACTAGGCCCATAGACAAGTAATTGAAATACAATGTGATAAATCATGTGATAGAGGTAGGGACAGAGTAACGTCAGAACACAGAGAAGGGGCATCTGACTCAGAATGAGGTATTGGTGGGAGTTGGGGAAGGTGTCCCAAAGCAAGTGATGCTTCAAAAAACTGTTCTGTATCCAGCAGGCTGTTTATGGCATTTTGAAGCCGTTAGTTCAAGATGGTCAATACAATGTCACTTAACTGCATTTTCTCTCTTTTACACACACACACACACACACACGCACATGCGTGAGTCTTTCTCGCACACAACTTCTCCTAGCTCATTGCACAATTGCTTTCTTTCTTTCTGTTATATTGAAGTATAATTGATTTACGTGTTATTTTCTGGTGTACAGCAAAGTGATTCAGTTTTATATATATATATATATATATATATATATATATATATATATATATATAGTTTTTCATATTCTTTTCCATTATGGTTTATTACAGGATATTGAATATAGTTCCCTGTGCTATACAGTAGGACCTTTTTGTTTATCAATTTTATATATAGTAGTTTGTTAATCTCAAACTCCTAATTTATCCCTCCCCCACCCTCTTTCCCCTTTGGTAACCATAAGTTTGTTTTCTATGTCTGTGAGTCTGTTTTTCACAATTGCTTTATTAAACTTTTAAAGTCAACACAAAGACAGTGGTTTATGAAAACAACACATAGGGCTTTTGCTGGTGATATCAGATGTGCTGTTCTTGAATAATTCCCTTATTTGAACAAAGCAGCAAGCTCGGTTGATGAAGCACTGAATTGAGGGTATCTCTTACCACCTGTGAATTTTAGACTGAGAGATACTTCCAAGTTCTTTCTGTATTTCTTCATTATTTAAAAATTTTTAAAAGTCAACTTTATTGTAATATAATTTACAGGTAATAAAATTCAATTTTAAGGGTATAACTTGATGAGTTTTGACAAATGTATGCAATTGTGTAATTATCATTACAATCAAGATATAGAATATTCCCAAAACCTGAAAAAGTACCCTTGTGTCTGAATCCAGTCACTGTATTCATTCATAGCAAGAGCTGTAGCGGGTAACCGTTAAAGAAATTAAATGACTGGAGAGAGCATGACCAATCTAAGGAACTAACATTTATTGAGCACTTTCTGGATGCTTAACCTAATACATACACAGATTTATTTACACCCCCTATAAACCACGTGGGGGTTTTATCTCCATTCTACAGAAGAGGAAATTAAGGCTCCGAGAATTTAAATCACTTGCTCAAGGTCATTGAGCCAGAAGTGGTGGAGCCAGAATTCCACCCAGTTTATGTTTCCCACATTACCTTCTCACTGCTAATATATAGAGGAAAAGGTATAAAGAAATATGGGAGTACTCAATGCTCTGTGGTGACCTAAATGGGAAGGAAAGCCAAAAAAGAGGGGATATAGGTATATGTATAGCTTATTCACTTTGCTGTACAGTAGAAACTAACACAACATTGTAAAGCAACTATACTCCAATAAAAATTAAAAAAAAAAAGAAAAAGAAATATGGGAAGCCAAACACAAAAGAGTAGATACCATCTGATTCTATTCATATGAAATTCTAGAAAAGGTAAAACTAGTGATCGAAAGTAGATCATTGGTTATCAGGGGTGTGGGAAGAGGATTAACTGCAAAGGGGCACGAGGAAACTTTTTCAGTTTATGGAAATATTCTACATCTTGATTGTAGTTGTAGTTACACAATTATATACATTTACCAAAACTCATCAAAATGTACGCTTAAAGTTAAATTTTATTATATGCAAATTATACCTCAATAAAGTAATTTTAAAAATCTAAAAAGAAAAAATATAGAAAGACCTTGGAAATATCTTTTGGTTTAAAAGTCACAACAAAATTGTCACCTTTAAAAATGTAACTTTTGCCATATTGAATAATGAAAGTATAGAAATATTTTTTATGAAATGATGCTAAAATTTTAAAAGGTTGGCAAAATAAATCAGTGCTCATTATGACTTTGAAATTAAATCAGCAAACTGTTTTCTTGCATGAAATGAACAATTCAATATATACATTTCTGAATCTGTTGCAGACGTCTGGTGTACAAGGGTCTGATTAAGCATGATCCAAAAAGAGCTTGCAAGTAGGACTGTTTACTAACATTTCAATTTCTGTGCCTCATTTATTAGACTTAGAATAAAAGGGCTGTTTGGGATTGTCTTTAACCTTGATGATATTTCCACTGAAGCAGCATAATGGCTCTTAATTGCTTAAGTGAAGAGAGCATGTTGATGTGTCCTTCTTTGGGCTAAGAGCTCAGAGGCTAAACCATTATGCTAATTCAAGCATTATATACACCAAAGTATTTATGGGACTGACACAAGTGATGTTGTAGGTAAAGGGCTGTGAAATGGTCTGTAAACAGAGAGAATTGATTTGAGGCCCAAAAGCAGTGCTGTTAAAAGTCACAGCCATTGAACAGCCAACCCTACAATTTCTATCCAGATTGTCAAACTGGGTCAGACAGTGTCAGCAGGGCTGCCATTAGAGATCAGATGGGTGATTTAATAATATGTAAACCAACCACATAAACAGGTAATTCTCATGGTAGAGGTCCATACCCACCTGGGGTGTGTGTGTGTGTGTGTGTGTGTGTGTGTGTGTGTGTGAATTCTCATTATGGAAACTTCAGAGTGCCATATTCAGTCAAATATCAATGCATTGGTTTTTGATAAAAGAAAAACTTCCAGCCAGTATAAGTTAGACAAGAGAGCAGCAATGCAACATAAAGACATCCAGGGAGAATGAATCTGTAATCATACGGGGAAGGAAGGACAATCAGATCCATGCATTTGACCATCTAGACTTTGACATCATTTGTTTTTTATGCGTCTCTTTCTACAATAGTACTGTACATTTTTTGAGCCAACCTCAAAATAATTATGTAAGGCTCCTCATCATCCACATTACCAGCATGCCTCACTTAGGACGTCAAAAAAAATGGAATCAGTTGTTCTAAAAACTAGGTGGACTTTGAGTTCAGATCCCTACTCTGCCACTTACTGACTTGGGGCAAGTTGTACAACCTCCCTGCACCTCAGTTTCTTCCTCTGTAAAATGGGGCATTGACCTCACAGGATTATTGTGGGGCTGAATACGTATAAGAATACCTGGCACAAAGTAAGCATTCAAAAAATGGTGAATATTACTGATACATATTTGGCCTCATAAACTTTTGATTTATGCCTGATATAATTTCTGTGTCAGTTCAATTTTCTTCTTTCTTGGGATTCACAGAGATTATTAACATTCTAGGGAGTTTATTGGATATATATGGTATTTTAAAAAACAGCTCAAAGTATTCTCTCTTAAACTAGAAAATTCATTAAAGTGTATATTTTCTAACAGTGACAACAACAGACAGCTCACAGTTAACTCCTTTTAACTTTTCCTTTTTTCCCCAATGAAGGTCCTCTGTCATAGGGTTAGGTTCTACACCAGGAGCACGTCGTTCTCATTTGGTTTCAATGTTAGTGCAGCTTACAGTGGAGTTCTCCATGAGTGGAATAACAGTGACGTCCTGTGCTGATTGATGTGGATCAATTAAATTCTTCAGGCCCCTCTTTTGGACAAGAACCTCTACAATGCTTTTCCTCTTATTAGATTGACATCTTATGTTAATTTGCTGCCATTCCAAGCCAAGCTTTTAGTGTATAGCTCTGCTTATATTGGTTAACAGTTTTAATTTAAATATCATTTTCTAGGTATACACCTGCTCAGGAAATTTTGATAAATTTCAGATTTATGAGTCATTGTATTTAAAATGGCACAGTGTGAAATCAAGACATGGTTTAACCATCCTATGACTTAGCTGTTCTTGTAACTGTCTTCCTTGAGAATGTGCATTAATGAGAAGATAAGATTTTGATTCAATTTTAATCTGTTAGCTCATCAGTTCTAGGGGTAAATTGTATTATGGTATTTTCTGAGGGCTTAACATGTGGGATCCTATCAAGGGTAATACAGTGTGTGGTTCCAAAAAAGGTTCTGTTTTAGAGTTTCTAACATGCTACAAATGCATATTTTAGGAAATATTTTTGCTGGTCGTTGAGTGAAGCTGGGTCTTGATGTTGAGATGGAGATCTCTGAGAGATTTTTGCCGTTTGGTATTACGTGGAGCTGGGAGGTCTCTTGTGGACCAGTGTCCTGAAGTTGGCTCTCCCACCTCAGAGGCACGGCCCTGATGCCTGGCTGGAGCACCAAGAGCCTT
This sequence comes from Balaenoptera ricei, assembly GCF_028023285.1. Taxonomy (NCBI): domain Eukaryota; kingdom Metazoa; phylum Chordata; class Mammalia; order Artiodactyla; family Balaenopteridae; genus Balaenoptera; species Balaenoptera ricei. The sequence goes on from NC_082639.1 coordinate 53,958,862, forward strand.
TCGTCCACACGGCTGTACAGAAAACCAAGGTAACCTCAGGGTGTGATCCAACTACATATCTGGCCAGCCACTGAAGTATCAAGAAGTCATCAGTGCCCTTGAAACAAAGTGTCCACTGTTCAAGAATTGGACGGGAGGGACTGCACTTGATGCTTGCTCTCCAAGGAGGCCAGAGTCTTTTTTTTCCTTTGCGCTGAGTGTAGTTTCACTTGCTCATAGGGTGCCGAGTTCAGAGGCCTTGCACCTTGCACTATTCAGACCAGAGTTTCCCATGCTAGGTAAGGAAATATTTTTAAATGCACACAAGACATCCCTTAATCATAGATGAAAGAATTTTCCCAATTTCTTTCTCAACATTTTTGAGCTAGAGGTTTCTTTGAAACTTTGAACATACACAGATTGTTTCAGAGATGCTGTTATTAACAGCTGGGGGGAAAATCCAATAATAGGACCAGAGATGATTTCTAGAGGTTATTTTGTTTCAATCCTTTCCATAGGCAGGGCTATGTCCAATAATTTTGGACCAATAGGGATCTAGCTTATTTATAAAGGTATTTTAGAGATTTCACAGCCACACATAGTAACCCATTCAGAGATTCTATAATCCAGACCAATAACTCTTCAATAAAGTTTAAACCAAATCAGAATGATCCCAAAGTACAGCTTTATAGATTGGGCCCCTCCTGTCCTCTAGGCAGTCAAAGAGATGTACAAACAGCTTGAACTGGTTCTCTGGTCCCCTTAGGTCACAGAGAAAAAGCCTTTAAGTCTACGAGGGATGACAAATAGATTTCAGTATGAGTGTCAGTTCTGATGGATCAGTGGTAGTTGCCTGGAGCAAGGTGTTAGAGGACTTGAGGCTCTGTCCAGGATCAGCAGGAAATTGTGCCGTGATCTATTAGCAATGCCTGCCATGGTGAAGGGGTGGAAGGTGGGAGCAGCTTTTTTGCTAGGACATGCCATTCTGAATTTGTATGTTGTATGTTCTTCCCTGTTGCCCATCTTTCTCAGTTGAAGTTACTTTAAGCTAGCAAACCAGTACCAGTCTAGGTTCCTACAAAGCGGATGCATTCTTCCACCTGCATCACATTTTAAAATTTTTGTGTAGATTTGGGAAACATCCTGGGTGCTTTTTTTTC